>NC_068984.1:67081809-67084720 GCF_001194135.2 Octopus bimaculoides
ATATATATATATATATACATGTATACACACACACACCTCGGATCTCTTTGATCATCGGTCTGCCTAACGTGGGCTGGCCTTAGGTTGAAATACGACAAGAGATATAGACAGGTATATTGGTTGATTGGTAGATAGACACGTGATGCAGTTCTAGAGAGATAAGCAGAACGTGAAGAAAATGTACGAGGGAGAGAGAGTGACGGGATGAGAAAGAGGACGAACCGTGAGTCTCCTGATAGATGGTTCGTCAATAGATTGACAGATAAATCGGCAAGGGAGATTGTCGGAAAGGTTTACAATGGTAGGTAATAGTTATTAGCGTCAAACTACTTATGACAATCGTGTATCTTCTATCTCTTTTGGCTATGTGTTTTACCGTTTGCTTTATTTACGGATAATCATGATACATACATACATACATACATAATGTGTGTGTGTGTATATATATATACGCACACACATACATATATATCTCGATATATCCATATGCGCATACTCAAACGCACACAACATACAAACATACAAAATATAAATACGTATCATTGACTATTGTCGTTGTTCTAGTTTTGCCGCTGGTGATAAACGAGTTAAAGTCTTAAAAACCAATAATTAAATGCGCCTCAAAAGTTATAAAATTAATTAGATGTCAATAATTTAGCGAGCAAGTCGCTATTTGATGGTGAGAGAGTGGTATGGGGGATTAAATGTGGGGCGTTCGAACATGAAATGAGTCAGGCTGAAACAGATAACACAGGGCCTCCTATAAGTCTTGTATGCTTCTTCTAGACCACATACATACATACATACATACATACATACATACATACATACATACGTACGTACATACATACATACAAACGTTAAACAAACAAACAAAACCAGAAACGCGAAAGCTGATGCGAGGACTATAGATCCAAGCCATCACTGAAACTGTAAAACTCTCTAGAAGTTTATCATTTAAGTGTCTATGCGCATGTCTAGACATGCAACTATGTGCATGAAAATACTTACATAAAACAAAACATACAAATCTGCACATATACATACATACATAAATACATACATGCATGCATATATAAATACATACATGCATGCATACATACATACATACATACATACATACATACATACATACATGCATACATACATAGAACATCAATCCAAAATGCCTTTGAATGTGGTATCATATAGCTTCGGTAACATCTTTTAACCACTAAGTGTAGAAGAGCGTTCCTTGACCAAGTTTGCATACATGAGGCTGATAACATCATAAGACTTGGAAGGCAGCTCCTTGAGCAACAATCTTTGTCTGATAACCTAGAATACATGTCCAAAGAAGTCACACGATTCTGTAACGTATCATCAGATGAAAGGATGAGTCTGTATGAGCAGAAGACTATGCATGGATATGTTAGTAGAAAGCTCGAAGATAATAGTACCATCGATCATCAAAGCAGTTTATCATGGACCAATAGCCAGAGTACTACCTCCCACTTTGAAGGGTATGCGTTTGCAATCCAGGAACAGGAGATATCAACCAAATACCTGATACACAAAAGGTATAGAGATGCAGCAAAAGCTGTAAAATGTGACGATCGATGCAGAATTTGCGGAGTTAACACCGAAGATATCACCCACATCATAAGCAGTTGTCCGAAAATGTCATTACAGTATTATCTACCGATGAAATATGATGTTGTAGCTAGAATACTATATAATGAAATCCGTCAGAAGGATAACCCCGAGGACAAAGAAATAAGAACCCACAGTATGGTAGAAACCATAGCCACTCATAATAAAAAGGAGTACTGGTGGAATGTCCCAGTGAAGACCTCAATAAAAATGTAAGCACAACAGACCTGATATAATGATTTGGGATAGAGAAGAGAGACTGTGCACAGTTGTAGAAATTAGCTGCCCAGCGGATGTTAACATAAAGCTGAAGATCAGTGAAAAAGAGAATACCTACGCTGAACTACTGAGAAATCTGCAGGGTGGGGGCTGGTAACTGTTATAGAAAGGCCGAATTCTTTGAAGATCTTGATCATATCATTCCTGAACTTACTCATAGTGTGACCGTTCATATGTCTTGAGATTGTCCGACCGTCGTCCCTGTACAGAACCGAGCTATTGGTGTATAAGCGCTTCCAGCGATCTCAGTCCCGTTGTAGCTCCTCATAGATATGTCGAACTGGGGTCACCTTTCTTCTTTCTTTATCCAAAAGGAATCTTCGTGAATCAAGATTGACTTTTTAGCATCCATCATGACCCTGATATTGAGGCTGCTGATATTGTAGGATTGCTTACCAAAATCTAAAGCTCCTAAGAGGAGGGATTCCGGTATGGATGGTTAGAAATCCACGATATCGAACTGGGTGAAACTACAGGCTGCTTTATTCCCGATGCAGCGAAACCAGTTAGTTACTGCGGTGTTGCAATCCCATTGGGTTTGTCCCATAGCCCATCAGATATCGAGAATACGTTTAGTTACGATGCCCATTTCGCTCTTAGAGTGGTTAATCTGTCTGCATTTGGGTTTATGATTTTTAAGCCTGATAGATAAGGGGTGCTATATTTAGAAGGGTGACTGTTTCTTTTACTTCAGTGTTTATGTCACTTCATGTAGAAGTGTTGATTTTCTTGTATGTTCTGATGATTGTACTTGTAAGAAGTCATATTCGTAGAAATGTTTGTTTCATAAGTTCTTTACTTTTTTTTTTGTCTTGCGATGACATGTACAGTAATTGTTTAATTTTTGCCATGTAACTGTATTTTACCCCTGCACCCCCGTATAGAGAACAGCTCCACCTATGCTGATCATCCAGCTCAAGTTTTAACCTCGCACCACCACCAATAGTGGCCTGGTATCGAGACGCCATCTTGAATTAGTCTCAAACCCCATTACTTTTCT
>NC_068984.1:67084911-67089666 GCF_001194135.2 Octopus bimaculoides
GACACACATACACATTTATATGCACGCAAAGTGAAAGCTACTTTTCCCGATATAGTTAAGCTATAGTTTATGCTTGATATATATCTTAATTCCCTATATGCTATCATCGGCGCAGAGGAATGGAGTAGAGGTAATTATCTTTTCATGATTGATCAACGAACTGTAGAACATGTCGGGGCTACCTTCAATACTTTTTAGTCTACGAAGAAAAACACAAGATGAATGCAGATATGTTCTAAGTTCCACAGCAAATAGTTTAAAAACTATCTTTAATTTATCTTAAGTTTTCTAATACATGTTATGTTGTGCACACACACATATACACGCGCGCACACACACAGACACACACACACACACACACACACACACACGTGCTACATATATTTATGAATACAAGTATACATACTGTGTCAGGTGTTACTGTACGTCTAATATACCCTATAAGATGGTAATATTTGAAATTATGAGAATTCTCTTGAGAAGTTGTATAAGCAAAGTGTGACTGGTATGATGGATAAGTGTTATTATAGAATAAGAACAGAGAAAAACCGATAAGTACACAAGAAATTGCTGCAAACAGTAACATAAAGAAGCACATTCAAAGATATGCACACACAGAGATTTGCATGCACATAAATATTCATGCCAACACATGCACACACTAGCATACACAGATATGAATACAGTTACATCATACAGGTGCACACACATTCATCAACTAACAGACAAGTATACGCACTCACGTTTATTTACAATGGCAGACACACATACACACACATACACACGCACGTTTCGAATTAGAAATGCTGTGCACTTACGGATTTATTGGATATAAAATGTCAAAAAGAAAACATTAGCGAATGTAGAACTGAAAAGATAGCTAATGCTGTTTTGGCTAATATAGCACGAGGACAGAGACTTGCGATACACACATACACGCACATACACAATGCTAGACACATATAACAGACAGACATACGCACATAAATATGCACAAGCACACACGCAGGACGCACACACTCAAACACTTCTTTTTTTGTAAGGTAAACCCCATGTGAACATTGAAAAGCTAAATAAAAGGGAAGATACGATTTCTGCTATCATGAAAACCCTATCATGGATTGATTTCGGGAGATGAAAACTAAAATATTAAAGCGAAGTGAGAAGATCTTTGAAGTATAAAATCGTTATGACCGCACGTAAAATTTATCGCAATCAATGCGACCACAGAACATTTATTACAAGGCTTTCTTTCATACTTTTCATTCTTTAGACGTTGTTTTATTACTTTCAGTTTTTTTTCATTAGACGGGGAGTGTAGCGGCGGATGGAATATCTCATGTATTACTATTGATGTCATCAAACCATTCACTCATTCATTCATTTGAAATGAAAACTGGAGATGCTTATATGTGTAAGGATATATATACGAGTATGAAGGAGGTGGAGCTGTCTAAATAAAAGCAAAAAAATACAGATTTGAGCGGAAGAAAACAAATAAGCAAAAATCCTCTAAAGATACGAAAAAAAAAAAAGAAAAGGAAGAACTATGTAAGTAAACAAGGTGCCATGTAAAATAATAGAGACATACTTGATTGCGAACATATAGATATATCAGCAGACAACATATACGGGAGTTAGGTAATAAATATATCACCTCACATTTGATTCATTTGGTCTTTCACTGGAATTTTAACTCAATCAGGAATTTTTATCTGAAAGATGCAAGATGCTCACATTCTCGCTGAGTCAGGGAATATGGACGTCTAATTTTGCATGGTACACAAAAGGCATGGCGTTGAACCGCAAAACACGTCATTACCACGTGTTTGAAGAGCGAACTGTTTTCGCACACAAGAAACATTGTTACATAATATATTTCCCAAAATATTTTCTGATAATATTTTTTACTTTATGTCTAAATAAATACATCAAATACATAAAGGTATGCAATAATGAATTCTTTTGACAAGATATTAGAATAAGCTTCGAATATGTGAGATATTAAAATATATTTTTGTTGTTTAAACCCGGGGAACCACCACATTCAACTGCGTATGTGCTGTTTTAATTGATTCCTGATTAGCCTTGATTAAATATACTCTGGAGCAAGGACGTTCCTGTCAGTGCTGACCAGATTTTGAATAGGGTTTTCGATGTGTTGTCATTTTAAAAGATATCGAGCGTAATTTGAAGGAGATTTGGCTAGTATCATTGTCGTGTTTATGATGAGAAGTAATGGACAGAAAGAAAAACCGCGAGAAATGTCAGAGGGGATTATAGTATGGATCAAATAAAACCAAGGGTTATATTTTCAGGTTTTACTCTGATGGAATATCGATTTTAACACAGACATAAGACTTCATATTTCAGGGAATGCAAGAGAAATATTTCAAATATCTAAACGAACCTAAATACCACTTAATTTTGAAATAAACGATGTAAACAAGTAGTTTAGGTTTGGAACTTATTTGATACATTATTACGTTATTCTCTTCTTAATTAATTCTCTAACAACGTTATCTTGTTTACATGAAGAATTTGTAAACTAAAGCAACTATATTAGTAGCCAATAAAAAAAAGTGACTTGGAAACAAAATAAACGAAAGTAAACAAGAAACATTATGACAACGTTAATTGCTTATGTTTATTTAGATTCGCTATTTTTCTGTTTGCCATTTGCAATTAACAACTGTTCATTCATTTTCTGATAAGATTTTCTTGACGGTTGCATTTATCATGATATTTACGGAGTTTTGTCTTTGGATTAAAACAAGTCATTTAGTAATAAACAAGACAGCTGTTACCATATAACGTTTTTGTGTGTTCAAGTTAAAAAAATACAACAATAAAGCAACAAGAACGGTGACGACGGCGACCACGACGATGACGAAAACAACATCAACATCATCAACAATCACAATATTTCCACTAACATTGAAATGAAAAGCGAATTAAACCAGCATATGTAAGGGAAATCTTATGAGTATTTTCCAGTTCTGGTTTCTATTCAGCAGTTAATTCCATTATTTCAATCTCGATATCACTTGTAGGTTATTTTTTCTTTTCTGTATTTTTTTCCTGTAGATTTCATTTAGGTTTCTCTTCAATGAAATGACTTCTTACATGGAAGAATGTTGACGTCAAAACACACACACACACACACACACACACACACACACACACACACACACACACACACACACACACACACACACACACACACACACACACACACACACACACACACACACAGAGAAGAATTTAGTTATGTATATATATATTTGCAAGAGTATCAACATGAAGGTATATGTGTATTTAAGCCTGCTTATATATGTCGATGTGAATGTAATACCTTATACACATTTGTTTATAGGTATAACTTTAATATAATAGAAATCGAAAGACTACCAGCCTTCCTCTCACTGCTTATCTCACACCCTCCCGAAGTAGCTCGTAGATCACACCGTCTTTTGCATCGTCATCTTACTGAAGCAATGATTAGGAGTAAATCATATCTAATACCGCCCCTCACACGAACCATCTTATTGAAATAATGAAATAGTAGTAAGTCGTGTAATCGTGACGTATCTTATGTCAAAACCCTTCCCTGTTGGAGTAAAAATGAGCGTAAGATTGCATGAGAGAAAAAGATAAAGAGAGGGAGAGAAAGTGAGAGAGAGAGAGAGAGAGAGAGAGAGAGGGGAGGGAGAGAAAGAAAAAGAAATAAAGTGAGTGTTCTGTATTTATATGTATACAAACACACACACGTACATTTGTGCATGTGTGTGTGTGTGTGTCTGAAGGCGTATGGCTCAGGGGGTAGGGAAAACGGCTCATAATTGTAAGGTCAGGAGTTCGATTCTCGGCAGTGCGTTGTGTGCTTGAGCAAGACATTTTATTTCATGTTGCTCCAGCGCATTCAACTGGCAAAAATGAGTTGCACCAATAATTCAAAAGGGCCACCTTTTTCACATTCGGTGTCACGCTGAATTTCCCTGAGGGATACGCTAAGGGCACGCATGTCTGTCTAGCGTTCAGCCACACTTGCACGTTAATTTCGCAAGAAGCTTGTTCTATTAACCGGATCAATTACAAAACTCGTCGTCATAATTCAAGGAGTGCCAGTTCACATACAGACACACACGCACACATATACACGCGCGCACATACACACGCACACATACAAGCATGTATGTATGAATATGTATGTATATATATGTATATGTATGTATAAGTATATATGTATGCATATGTATATATATATATATATATATATATATGTATGTATATGTATATATATATATGTATATATATATATGTGTATACATATATATATGTATATATATATGCATATGTGTATATATATGTGTATATATACATGTATGTATATAAGTATGTATATATATATATATATATATATATATATATATGTATATATATGCATTTACATATATATATGTGCATATATATGTATATGTATATATATGTATATCCGTATATATATATATATATATATGTATGTATATATATATGTATATATATGTGTATATATATATATATGTATATATATATATATGCACATATATGCATATACATATGTCTATATATGCATATATATATATGTTTATATATATATATATATATATCTGTATATGCACATATATATGTTTTTATTAATTGTATATATGTCTCAATGACTGAAATCGGTATTGAAGTGTTTTTTATAATATTATTTTAGAATTTTCTACCTTT
>NC_068984.1:67090516-67092714 GCF_001194135.2 Octopus bimaculoides
TATATATATATATATATATATGTGTGTGAAGTATATTTGCCACTTAAATGTGGCTGACCCCTAACGGTGGATGTTACTGTTGCTTTTAGCCCCAGGAGAACATCTCCTCCAGTTGGCTATTGACACACATCTGTGTCCTGTCTGTATTTGCAAAGGGAAGTCATCCTTCCCATCTTGAACTGCGATACGTACGGACTCGAGTGTCTGGGTATTTACCCGTCCTCAGCGTACGACAATCGCCGACATTCGAAGCGAAAAATGTCCCGATGCAAATACATATATCCTTTTTCCAGTGAAATTATTCACTGATCTGGAAAAAGTGAAAACAAGCAATGTTAAATCTCTGAAAGCGGTATTAACAGTAACTGCACGACAAGGTGAAGTATATTTGCCACTTAAATGTGGCTGACCTCTAAGGGTGGATGTTACTGTTGCTTTTAGCCTCAGGAGAACATCTCCTCCAGCTGTCTATTGACACACATCTGTGTCCTGTATGTATTTGCAAAGGGAAGTCATCCTTCCCATCTTGATCTGCGATACGTACGGACTCGAGTTTCTGGATATTTACCCGTCCTCAGCGTACGACTATCGCCGACCTTCGATGCGAAAAATGTCCCGATGCAAATACATATGTGTGTGTGTGTGAATTTATGTGTGTTTGCGTGTGTGTGTGTGAACAAGCCCTTCTATCTCCATGTGTGTGTATGTACAAGCCTATCTCCATGACAATAGTATTAACAAAAGAGAGAAAAAAGTTGGTGAAAGAGACGAAACAAAGTAAAACCTATTTTTAATCAATATATCAAAAGAAAATGCGAAAAAAGTTGCAAATACAAAACCAGAGTAGAAGCACTGTAAATGTGGTGGATGGATGGTAAACGAGAAGACAATAACGTAACAACTTCAATAAAACTATCACGTTTTATAGGAATTATCATATAATTCTCAGAAAAGATAAGAATGAAGCTCTCATAAGAATAGCTCGGAAAATCTTGACACTTGAAAAATATCTTGGTACTTGGAAGAGAACAAGACTTGGTAAATATAGAGACAAATAGTGTGTGCATATATACACCTACATATATAGATACATACATATATTTCCATACACTCGTAACTATATTTTTATATAAATGTGCATGTGTGCACGTGTACGTAGACAAATGTACAAAGTGGTGTGTGCTGCCTTTTTCAAGTAAAATAATTGTAACAGAAGATCACCTACAAGCGTTCATTTCCGGACAGCTCTGGATTGCATTTGAAATACAATTCGTCAAACATCTTAGATTTCTTCTCTTTATAGAGTTCCTTATAGTTTTTTCTTGTATTTATTTATTTATTTATTTATTTATCTATTTATTCGTTTTATTCTTTCTTTATTTCTCTTCTATTGTGATTGTGTTTACGAGTTAGGAGAATCTCATATAACTAATGTTTTAGCCCATAGACGAAAGCTGCATTCAAACAAGCAACAGTAATTTCCAAACTTATTTGTCAATGATAGGCGGTGCACGTTTGGCGGCATGCTTTGGGCGGTGGGCGGCAGTGGATTATGGGAAAGGATTATATTAAGATAAAATTTAGTGCTAATTCAAGGGAATATAATCATTAGATTTATTTAGAATCGATAGGACAGGGAACGCCTGCATGCAGTGTGGTTCATGCAATTATCCCTTCCTTAATAAAAAGTGACATTCTAAATAACGAGCTAAGAAACAAACGATGAGGTGAAAAAAGAGGCCTGTTTCTTACTTTCCTGCTACAATCATTTTATCACGTTGCGATTTATTCATTATTTCGCATCGTGCGCATGTGTGTAAGTGTGTGTTCTTTTATTGGTTTCAATGATTGGACTGCGGCTATACAGATGCACAACCTTCAAGAATTGAAGACTATCATCTCAACTTCGGAGCATAACTCATTCTAGTACTTGCTTTATTAATATTTATTCACCGAAAGGGTAACTTAAGGGACGCAGCTCCATGAACACACACAGACACACAAACAGATACACACACACACACGCGCAGTATATATATATGCACACACATAATTAAATATATATACATACATATATATACATGCATACATATATATATATATATATATATATATACATTCATACATATATACATATATATATATATACATTCATACATATATACATATATATATATATACATTCATACATATATACA
>NC_068984.1:67092776-67097692 GCF_001194135.2 Octopus bimaculoides
TATATATATATATATACATACATATATATACACACATACACATATATATATACATATGCATACACACACACACACACATATATATATACATATACATATATGCATACACACACACACACACATATATATATACATATACATATATGCATACACACACACACACACGCACATATACATATACATATATGCATACACACACACACATATATATACATATACATATATGCATACACACACACACACACACACACACACACACACACATATATATATATATATATATATAAATATATATATATATATATACACATATATATACATATATATACACACATATATATACATATACATATATACATATGTATAGATATACGCATACACATATATACACATATGTATACACACACGCATATATATATATATATATATATATATATATATATATACATACATACATACATACATACATACATAATACATATACACACACACAAACACACATAGATAGATAAATAGATCTATCGATTGATAGAGAGATAAATAGAATGGTTTGAATAAGTAAATAGATGTAAATGTAGATATACGCGGTCTTTTGCACACTTTGTGACTACCAAATCCACTTACAACGGTATTGTCGACTAGACTCTAAAGAAAAAGACATTTATTTGCAAAAGGTAGACGCTATACAGAATGTTCGCGCCATTAACTCTCCCTGTTATGTTCTTTGAACTCTACATAATATAAGCTAACCGAAATATTTGAAAAATGAAAACGAAATGAACGGGAGTAGTTGTTGTCTCTGCAGCCAACTGGTGAAAACAAAGCAAATATTTCGGCCGTATTATACCTCTTCATCAAAACATGTGTCCCTCAGCTGGGAACGCTGAAAAAGTGATAAGTAAATATAGAAATTGGAAGAATGTAGTGACATCGTCTATGAATGAAGGAATAGATCATAGGGAAATGATCTGTATGCACATTTATGAGCCTTTACTTATGTACATTAATACACAAGACTGAAATACGTTCCTTCTGTCTCATTGTTGATTTTCATAATTAGTGTCACTACTTTTCTCTATTGCGAATATCGCAAAGTGATCGTCTTAATCACACAGCTCTTTCTACGCCGAAGTGTGAGGACTATTGTTAATATTTTTATCTATTACTCGCTTAAGGTATTAGAACGCGGCCATGCTGGGGAACCGCTTTGGTAGGTTTCTCTTTAGAAAACACAAGACAGGAAAACAGTCTCTTCTGATAGTATTTGCGAGTGCTAATATGTCTCTATGTGTGCATGTATGCATTTATGTATATGTTTATGTATATATGTATGAGCGTGTATTTGTGTGTAGATATGTATGGATGTATATGTGTGCACATATGCATAGACGTATATGTCATGTAGGGATGGTAGGCGTTTTAAAGAGATATTGGCACAAAAGACAAAAGAAAGTCCTTGGAATGTTCTCACATCAAATTTACCTCCATTTCAAAGCATAATCTTCCTGTCCAGAGTCAGGAAATACTTCAGACACTTGCAACAGCTAGCAACTCTCAAGTGAAAGCCACAACTGGCTCGGTGCTGCTGATATACATACAAGGTATTCTAGATTGCATCCAGTGTAAGGCCAGTCAAGTGATTGGCATCGAGTTCTTCGTAGACAACGGTAGTGCATAGATTTGCTGTCTTCATTTTCTGTATATTCTAACGCTGCTACAGAGATGGTTTCGTGACACTTTTTCTTCGCCACTCTCCTCTCATTCCTCTCTTTTTACTTCGTCCCCTATATTAATTCCAAACGTCCAGGCCTGGCACTAATCACAACACACAGTGGTTCCTCAAAGATATCACTTCTCTCAAATTTCCTTCCTACATGTTTTTCCTGCTATCGTTGACTTGCAGCAATTTAGGTAGAACGATACGCTATCAGTGTCACCGGTCTCCAAAGACTTGTGAAGAACATGGATACAGTGATTTACAACATCTAGCAAATAATAACAAAAAGCCCTTATCAGAACCGAATTTTTCTTTCATGTAACAGTTTTCAGTAAAAACGAATAGCAGTAATTTTCTCGCAAAATGACTCAGTTGCCTCTTCTATTTACTATTACTATTTTGGCGTTGTACAAATGTAAGAAATCAATATTGTTTCGATTCATTGTTTTTTTTTTTACCGAAAAGTTATAAGAAGAGACAACCCCGTTTTTCATAAATAGCATCTTTAACACAACCGTATTGCTATTATACATACTTACTTGCGTACGTATGTACGTACATACATACATAAATTTGAACATACATATATACGTACATACATATATGTATGTGTGTCTATGTACATATATTTTAAATGTACGATAGCCAGCACTTCACTCTAAAATCCATTAAAACCTGGGATATTATTATTATTATTACTAAATAAAAATGTTACCGCATTTATCGAAAAGATTAGTAGAAAAAAGAAAACGTTTGAAAAAGAACTGTTACACTCGAAATCTTAATGGCATAGTAATTCAAAGCTATAAACTATAAAAAATAGTCTTCCACTTAAAAAATTTATGTAATATTCAAGTATCTATGGCGCTGCCAATATTTTAAATTATTGTGTACACGATTAAACACGCACACCTCTATATTTACGTAAAGATGTGTGTATTTCTGTGTGTGTATAGTTGAAAATATGTGTGTTTATTTCCATAGGTAAACGACAAAATAACTGCATATATAACTCAGTGCATGCTGAGACCAGCGTTCATTACAGATAGTGACTTAGAAGTTTCACTGGGTCGTGGTTACACCGAGCGGTATGAAAAAGCAGCGACCCTGCGTGACTTCAGAGTCACCGTCAATAAAATTATAATGCACATACATTTATATATGCATGTGCACATGCACGCGCGCGCGCGCACACACATACCCCACCCCCACACATTTGCAGTTCTGAGTCGGTTTTGATCCACGACTCCATGAAACCTTAGCATGTCGTACCCGGCCCATCTCTGCTGTTTATTTCGGGTTGGACTGTATGTTTGTGTGGTCTGTCTTCACCTCAGCGGAATTTCAACTCAGGACACAGAGGAACGACAAGGATATTGTAAGGTATATCGGCTTTCATTTAAAAAAAAACCCCATCAATTCATAACTATGGATTATTAATATTTTATTTTATTGATCTCGCAACAAGATGAATGACGAAGAACAACTCTGCAAGATTTTAACGCAGAGTGCAGCGAGACACGACGAATATTACGAAACATTTCATTGAATGTTCAGACGACTCTGTCAATTTGTATTATATACACATAGACAACTGAACCAATTAGCGAAATTATGGTACATTCTATCAAGATATACTCATTCGTTAGTGACGGCTGTAATTATATATGTCTGTGTATGTGTGTGTGAATGTAAGTTTGTATGTATGTGTATATGCATTACACTTTCACCTGATTCAGTGATCAGTGACAGTCATATTTCGAGTCCGTCATTAATGCTGTTCTACCTTTTTATGGGTGATGAAGTTTAGCCGGTGAGCAGGCTGAATCACTAGGATGCTGGATAAAATACATAGCGGCATTTCTTCCAGCTTTACGTCCTGAGTTCAAACTCCGTCGATGTTGGCTTCGTCGTTTATCCTTTCGGGATCGATAAAATAAGGACTAGTTGAGCACTGGGGTCAATGTAATCGATTAGAACCCTGATCGTAAATTTCACTGCCTATAGTAGAAAAGCTCGTTTTGTAATTAATGTGAGAGTGTTTGCCGTTTCATGCAGTTTTATACCCAGTAGAATATCTAAAGCTACTGTAAACGTTTTGGTATTACTTCCGCGCTGTCGGCTTCTATCTTCAGAAGATTATAAAAAGCTGAGATGCTCTGATGTGCAGGATATTGCTGTACCTAATACAAGCTCGAGTGATAGAGAACAAAATATTTTTGAAATACAAGGATCCAGGTTAGATAATTGTATAGCTTTCATTTGTAAAATTAAGAGCCGGTTCTTCCTGGATTGCCACATGTAAAATATGTGTATCTTTACCTTTACTAGAGAGTAGGAACTTAAAGCTTCTAACATATGCCAGTAGTTCGATGCGGTATTGAAGCAATCAAGCAATCATATTCGTTTAAGACCGTTGGATTTATTCCAATTCAATAATGAGTTTCACACTATGAAAGGAAAATCGTTGAGATCAGCAATCTGGATTGCTTAGAACACAGAGAGCCGCCAGCACAACGTTTGTGGGCGATACACGGTACACACATATAATCTTGATTGAAGTAATAAAATATTCTCTTGAACAATTTCATTAATGTCATGCTATAGAACTAAATCGTATTTCATATTCCTACACCATTAATTGTTTCCATTTGCTCAAGTCATATTGTTCACAAAAATCTTTCTTTGTTGAACCCGCCTTACTCCTCCCAGTCGCAATTGTTTTTATCATTTCCGATTCTATATGCCTATCTCATCTCTAGTTCAAAATGTTCTCAGGATCAATAGCACTAGTTATTGGGAAGTTGCTGCCAGTTTAGTAAAAAAAAAATATGAATACACTCAATTCTTAGAATATTTTACATAGATTCTGATAATGCAATGATAAACTTCTCTTCATTCTTCATTGGATATCTATGTTGAAATATGTAAAAGAACTACAACTACAGTGCTTGAAAGATCTGAGCATCGAATTACACACACACACACAGACACACAAATATATATTGTATATGTATATAATCTGAATTATACATATACACAAGTATGTATAGGCATATACACAAGCATACATATATGAGCATGTTTATATATATATATATATATATATATATATATATATAGTAAATATATATATATATATTTAGTAAATATATATGTAGTATATATATATATATTTAGTAAATATATATATGTAGTA
>NC_068984.1:67097702-67102178 GCF_001194135.2 Octopus bimaculoides
ATCTCTCTAACTAAACTGAGGCTATGCTAGGGCACCGCATTGAAATTATAGTCGAATAAGCTTGGTACTTATTCACCCCTTTTGCCGAACCGCAAATTTCCGGGACATAAACACACCAACACCGGTTGTCAAATGGTGGATGTGGGGGGGGGGCAAATACACGCACACATACATATATATATACATGCGACGGGCTTCTTTCTGTTTCCGTCTACCAAATCCACTCACAAGGCTTTGGTCGGTCCGAAGCTATATTAGAATTACTTGCCCAAGGTGCCACGCAGTACGACTGAATCCGGAACCATATGGTTTGGAAGTAAACTTCTTACCACACACAGCCACTTCTGCGCCTATTATACATACGTTTAGATATACCATCAGAAGAACAAGTACTCAAATACTTGTACAAGTGTATATGAGAGTTTATTCATTAAATTTGACGATCCCACTCTTTCACTACTCATAGTATTTTGCTATATGCAATCGTTCAGACAAAAAAAAAAAAAAAAAAAAAAAAAATGACTCTTTTATCATGTCACTGGAAGGACTTAGATTTGTCATTTAAATTCTTGTAGTATAGACTTAACTTGTTAGTGTGTCTATTCTAATAAATAGTATATCTGTCTCTGTCACCTCTCGTAAATAGTAACGAAACCAATACATTTCCTTTATATACTCCACTCTTAATTCGTTAGGTGTTTTTGAAATATTACGGTTGACTAAAAAGAAACACAAAGCAAATAAATAAATAAATAAATAAAAAAACAAAGTTTTGTCTGCAGAAATCATACAACGCCATTTCTTATTTTCTCAATTATTCTGATTTTCCATATCTTTTAGTATATAATCCCATTATCAGCTTTGTCGAAAGCCTCTGTAAAATCTAGGCATTAAACTTCTAGATTTGACTGAAAGTAACTATTTTACGATAACTGTTCTGCTATCTGCAGCGAATATGTGGGAAGCCTCTTATTGAAAGTAAATTATGATGTGTGGTAATAAACAAGAACGTAATTAGTTTCTTTAGTATGATCATGCAGGCATATGATTCAAGGCATTATAACGAAGACCTTTCCATCACTACGATAGCTAAAATATCCATGTGACCTTTTCTTAATGTGGTAGGTGCTATGTGAGCAAGTAACGCAAGCGCCATAGTAGAGGATCCTCATTGGTTCAATGTAATGTAACCGTAAGCAGACGGTAGCACAGTAAGCAAGATGCGTATCTTAGTGGTTTGTAAGTTGTATGTCAGTCTCATAAATGGAACTGATGTTAGAATTCTTAACACACGCATATACACAGACACAGACAGACACAAACACACACAGACAGACAAACATATACATTTATATTAATATACACACACAGTTATGTATATATATATATATATATATATATTTATAATTTCATGTATGTGTGTATATATGAATTACCAATTTTGACGTATGAGGAATCAAAAGATTCAGTAACCTTTCGGCTACTAAATGAAATATGTTTTTTGCACAACTCGTTTTTACTACAAAATAATCTCGAAAACGAGGTCGGAGACGCACAATTTTGAAGTCTTTAGCTAAGAGAGGCAACTCTGCCTGAACAATCTTTATGTCATGGAGCATAATGAGAATATGTTTAAAATACATGGAGCTTTACCAGGGAATGTAACTTCGAAGATATACCATCAACTTTATTAGTACTATTTAGTAGATAATATTTTAACGTGAAGTATGTTTGTCTGTGTTTTGTTTAGCCCAGAGTTGCCTCGAATAGTTTTTTTCGTTCTTGAAATACTGTAAATCTGTGTCTTTCTCTTGATGAAAGGGAGTGTTTTAAGAGAGATTTGACTGCTATTTGTAGTAGCTCAAGTTACCACAGAGAAACCTGTTTGTGTGTGTGTGTGTGTGTGTGTTTTCTTGTGGTGAAAAGATAATTTTTCTCAGATTATGCATAATAATTTTTAAATAAATCTGGACATCTTTTTTACTGTTAACCCTTCAACTTCAAATTACAATTGTTAATGGCAGGAAGTCAAGTACACTGAGATGTATATATAGTGTATGAAGTTTTGAATTCATTATCTTATGGTTAGTAACCCATTACCTTAAACTTGAAGCCATTCAGTCTTTAAACATTATTTTACTGGGTTTAGACTTTCGATGATGGAGTATCACTTTCAAAAATTTAATTGATCATACTGATCTCAGTACGTATCTCCATCTGGTATTTATCCTACAGATCTCTGCTTGATGAACTGCTAAGCTTAAGACATAGTGTGACACAATACTCGATATAACAACAAATGTAAGGACATACATCCACGTTAGGTACAAGAATGACTGTGTGGTTGAGAAGTTTGCTTCCCAATCACATGGTTCCACGTTCAGTCCCTCTGCATGGTGCCTTGGGCAAGTGTTTCCCACTATAACCCTACAGCTGTGGAAAACAGTTTGGCACAACCCATGTTTTCGAGTGTTTTTCAAGGATTTTTTAACGATAAAATTTACTGACTTAATGTTGTTTAAATAGACAGCAGTTTTACTCTCGACCTTGTTTACAAATTAGCAGTGTTTACTTTTGCAGATAATGTTATTAATGTGAGATATTCAGATTAATGTTGTGTTTTGCCTGGTAATTACCTATTTTCAGGTAAATTGCATTCTTGTCCCAGTTGTATTTGTAAACTTTTTTTCGTATTTATTGCTAGCTTTTAACACTTTTGTGCAAAGCGTTGCACAAATAGCTTGTTTATTTTTAATTTTTGCGTATACATTTGTGCAACTTTTACAAAGAATGTTGTAGGCACTGCATTGTACAAGTACAGTACATTCACGTGAGCTTATCTTTGCTATATAGCAATTGTATTTCTTTTCATACATATCATTCATTAATAGTTTAAACCTTTTTGCATATATTTATTATCATTTTGCACAATGCTGTGCATGTGTAAACCTTTTCTAAATCTAAATGTTTATTTTACAGAATGGGATGGAATAGTGAACTTTCTTGTAAAGTTCGTGCACAAATCATTGCTCTTCATAATGAAAGATTATCATGCCGAACCATAGCCTCTCGACTAAAATGTCACCATACTACAGTTGTTAGAACAATTAAAAAGCATACTGAAAAGAAAACTTTGAAAGCAGATCAAGAAGCGGAAGACCAAGTGTTTTCACTTTACGTATGACGAGCACGGTTAAACGTTTGGCTGCTGGAGATCCCCGGCTAACATCTGCTGGTATCCGAAAGCATCTGTCTGAATGCAACTACATCATGGATAATAAGTTGCCAACTACCAGAACAATTCAGTATTTGTCTCAGACGGCCAGCCCGAAAACCACTGCTGAATGAACGCAAGTACTGCAAGTGGACAGTTGATCAATGGAAGTAAGTTCTCTTTTCAGATAAGTGCACATTCCAACAGTTTGGGGCATATGTTAACTGGGTCCGCAGATCAGTTAACTTGGGTTTACAGATCAGTTAACTATCGTTTTGTGCCCAAATAATACACCGTCTCTACGATGAAGCACTCTGCCAGTATAATGGTTTAGGCTTGTTTTAGCTGGTATGGACTGGAAGACTTTACTTTCTACCAAAGGGAAGAAATGTCAATTACAAGGTCTATCAAGAAATCACGGAAGAAAAAATGCTTCCATGCATGGAGAGTCAGCAGACGTCTATTTCCCAGTAAGGTAATGTTCCTTGCCACACCTCTAAAGCAGTGAAAGCATGCTTCTTCTGGGCAGATATCAATGATATGGAATGGCCCAGCACCAGTCCGGACATCAACCCAGTAGAAAACCTTTGGTTGATTATGAGAAGAAAGTTTTTTCTAAACATCCCCAAAACGTTGAAGAATTGAAGGCATCCATAAAGGAAGTGCAGGTCAAAGAAATTGATCAGAATGTTTGTCGTAGGCTGATACAAAGTCTGTTGACACGTCTGAAAGAAATTATAAGAAACAGACATGTTTATAAAGAAGAGTTGTTTGCTTCATACTCCTCGTGTGCCGAATCTGCCCATAAGAAAGGAAAATATAATACACTGTGGCTGTAGGTCATAATACTAGGGCGGCAACGCCGGGGTGCATTGCTAGTACACACACACACACACACACATCATATACTACGGCAGCGTTACATACAAATATGTAGTTGCGTTCATTCATTAGATCGCTCCTTCATTTATTATTGCAATTCGTTCATTTAATACTGCACGATACAAAAGACTTGCTTTCAATGAACTCATCATCGCAATTGAACTCTTTAGGTTTATTATTTATTTACCTGCCTGTTGTCTTTGTCTCTCGACTTGTTCTCTTTTCCGTCTCTCTGGCATACACTTCTTCCGTCTCTACCTCATTCAATAGATATACACATTATATATATATATATATATATATATATAATGCATGAGTGTGAAAGAGAGAGAGAGAGAGAAAGAGAAAGAGAGAGAGAGAGAGAGAGACAGATAGATAGA
>NC_068984.1:67103074-67103658 GCF_001194135.2 Octopus bimaculoides
ATATATATATATATATATATATAAATATATATAAGCACACACATGTTTAAAGTTCCACATCGGAAGACGTAAGTGGTGTACTATATTTCATTTAGTTATTTACGTGTTCTAGGATGTATATGGATATTCATTAATTACTTAATCACACTGAAAAACGTTCGTTTTGCAACTTCATCAATCCTATAGTTTTAAGTTCTAGTTAGTGCCTGATTCATTCAGAGAAATTTGCAACACACCTCACCTCGTAGTCAGAGAAATGGAGAGTCCGAAGAGTATTTTTGTTATCTAATAGATGGTCAAGAAACCGTTGTCAGTACAATCTGTTTATTTTTGTTCATTGGAAGTAAATGACGGTATGTATTCACAACGAAATTTTTAAACACTGTATGTGACATATATAACCACTACATTTATATTTTTTCTCTCCTTGCTTCTTTCCTTATTTCTTTCTATGTTCCTTTCAGTTGAAGAGCGCAGCTTGAAACGTCAAAGACTTTCTCTATTCCCGAGCGTTAAACTAATACATCCATTTGTTGTTTACACCACCTGTCTTCGTCTGTTGTTTTTTTCGTAAATTCTCCCAT
>NC_068984.1:67103945-67107160 GCF_001194135.2 Octopus bimaculoides
TATATATATATATATATATATGTATATATCAACTGGTGAAATAAATAAACATATTCATCTCATACTTCCTTTCTATCTTCATATTTTATATACTCCTAATGAAATAATCATTGACAACTGAATTCGTTCGATTTCAGCTGTATTGGACTATACATTATTCCCCTTTGTTTTGACTTACTATGCGATAAATCTCTTTTGGAGTACGATGTCGTTA
Source organism: Octopus bimaculoides (assembly GCF_001194135.2). Lineage (NCBI taxonomy): Eukaryota > Metazoa > Mollusca > Cephalopoda > Octopoda > Octopodidae > Octopus > Octopus bimaculoides. The sequence goes on from NC_068984.1 coordinate 67,104,160, forward strand.
TTCACTGAGAGGATATTTATCTATTTCCGAATATAGAGCAAAAGTATATGATCGGTGAAAGGAGTAAACTGTCGTCCCTCAAGAAAATGCCCAAAATATTTCGCGGCTAAATAAGCTGTTAAAAGTTCTGTACTGAAGGTATTGTACCTTGATTCTGTTAGTTTGAGGCGTTTATGTGGTTTGTAGATTGATTCCGGCAAGGGGAATTGTTTTTTTTGGCATTTGAAGGAGCAACCGACTTCGAAGACTCATGTTATCGTTCAATGCTCGAAATGAGGAGTAGATAGGCAGCTGGAAACTGATGAAGGGTCGTTCTTTATGTTACTTATCCTCTTTTTCATTTGTTTCTCTCGTTGTTTGCGTATTCAACTCATTTGTTTCCGTATTTCATGTTGTTTACTGATTGTGACGTCCTGTGCCCATATATGCATATATATACATATATATATAATCAAGTCAAATAAACGAACATTGAAAATAACAATAACAACAAGAGGACGTGCACATGGAATGAATTAATTTGCCATTCAATAAAAATAGTGAGTTTTTGACGTTTCGAGCATAGCTCTTCGTCGGAAAGGAAAAAATGGAAAGAGAAAATTGCAAGGAAAACAATCATTATGTGTGTGTGTGTGTGTGTGTGTGTGTGTGTGTGTGTGTGTGTGTGTGTGTGTGTGTGCATGTGTATGTGTCTGTGTGTGTGTATACATATATTACAACATATCTGCACACACACACATATATGTATATCAGCATACATACAGTTACATATGTATGTACATACACACGTATAGATATGTACGTTTTATAATTACATCTACTTATATACACATGTGCGAATATATGTTTGTATGCATTTATTGAATATATTCAAAACGAAATGAAACTTAAAATCAAAGTAATAGAAAAAATCAAGGTGATATGCCTATCATAGAGATTATACCCATTTATCAGATACCTGCGTATTGGGAACAACTGCATTGTGTGCACAACCACTGTTTCTATGACGATTTCAGACTGGCTGAGGAGCCTGGGTCGGCGTGCCTTGAGTATGTGGCATTGACAAACCACAAAAATAATGAAATGTCGCAACCGCTTCCTTCTGCAACAATATTGTTTTTTTTTTTCTTGCACTGAAGAATTTTTTTAATACAGTAAAACTATATAGGGACCCGAAGCGACCACTGCAGTCTCTGACTTTTCAGCGATATACATATGTTAAACATGCCTTATTTTTAAAGATTTTAAACAAGAGTTATTTCTATTGCATAATCTGAATATTTCTAATAATACCACTGGATTACAACCATGGTAAGAAACCGGTTTTAAATATTTCAGACAATAAATTTGACCACTAATGCTTTTCAGTTTGGTACAGTATGGTTCTCGATCGGAAGAAAATTAGTTCACATTTGTCATGAAGTGATACAACCAGATACATTTTCCCTCCCCAATCTCTCTCTCCATGTGTATGTAACACACACCCTTATCTCCCCACTCTTTCTCCATACGTACGTATGTATGTATGCATGTATGTAAGTATGTTTGCACAGAAATTAAGTCGTGTGTTTTAACGGAGTTGAGTTTCTTAGTCAAAGTCGCAGTGTAGGTTTGATAATAGTTCGCATTTAACCAGTTTCTCAAGAAATTTCCAGTAATTGCAGCGTACGAAGTAATTTCTTTCTCTTTCATTGATAATTAAGAAGAAATATATATATTTCGGGCACACATGATTAAACTTATATTTACTCTCAATGAATTACGTAATATAGAATATATAAAATATAACAGAGAACAAATATATATTGCATCTTGCCAAAGACACATCCATAACCATTGTCAATGATAAGTGTGAAATAAATGTAATAATAAGAGTTTGTAGTATCTAATTTTATTTTGGCTAGAAGGCGGGAGAGGGAGCACTAGTTGATTATCTTATCAAGAACGATCTTCCTTAACCTGCTTCCATAATAAGGCAGCCATAGGAAGATAACCTAAAGATCTAATTTCCACGTGGAAATTCTGCTGATTTATCACACAACACAGTATCACGACCATAAATCTTACTGCCCTACGAATTTCCGTACAAATATATTCTGTTGATACCGTCTCCTACGGTGTGGCTTTGAAGTTTACTATCGGAACGACTTTACTTTTAAAACTAACTTCACTGAAAATGCTGTAATAAAAGTAATTAGAAATAACATGATAATATTTCGGCGTCTTTGATGTAGAGTGAGAGACACTGCCTAGATTATTATGTATCTAATCGATTTCTATACAGTATACAGTCATCCAAAGAGATAGGATGATAGAAATTATTTAACTGTTTATTGATAAGCTTTTTCCTGATGTAGGCGAAAATATAGTAGAGGGATTATATCTGTATGGGTATGTATGTGTGCGTGTGTGTGTGTGTGTACATGTGTGTATATGTATAGATACATATACATAAATATATAAATCTATATATATATTCACACACATAATATGTATATGCATACAGTTCTATATATGCATATATATATGCCTCTCTCCCTCCTTTTCTCCCTATATATATATATATATATATATATATATATATATATATATATATATATATATATATATATATATATATATATGCATGTGTGTGTGTGCGTGTGTTTGTGTATATGTGTATGTATGGATATATACACACACACATCAAAGTATATATGCAATGTGTATATGCCTAGATATATGTAGGTGTATATATGAATATACATGTATGAAAATGCTTGTTAATAAATACTTATGTATGTATATGTCAGAATGCGTATATATATATATATATGCATATATGTATTTATATACACATACACACATATTTACTCACACATACACACACGTTTAAGACGTCGCAAGCATGTGTGCTCGAGTAGATATACTGCACACAAATTCTTATATAAGTGGCAACACGAAAGTACACACACACACACACACACACACACACACACACACACACACACACACACACACA
>NC_068984.1:67107180-67118181 GCF_001194135.2 Octopus bimaculoides
TATATATATATATATATATATATATATATATATATATATTAGCGAAATTATTTTCTTTTCGAGTATCTGCCAATATGATGTCACAATATCATTGAAATAACTTCAACAAGAGAAGACTACCTATAATCTTCCGAATGTCACTTGTTATCCATCCAATTTAAAACTCACGGTCGTCATTTTAAGAAGGTATCTCCTCAGAGGTATTCGAGTGGATATAATAAATCTATCAAAGCAAATGCAATATTTCAACTAGATATAAAAGGTTATTGGTTGATCAAAACAGAAATTTTCTCTATCTTGAGGTGATATTGCTATTTCGAGATCCAAATGACATTTTCTTTTTACACTTTCGTATTTCTTTCCTACCTGTTTTCAAATCGTTCTTTCCTCGTTAAATATGTTGTTGTTGTTGTTGCTGTTCGCTAGCTCTTGGTCAGCCCTTAACTGGAGAAACCTATGACTGAAGGTGTTGAAGCCGTGACCGTATCATCTATGTTTTTTCGTATATATTTAGACCACATCACACAATTCTAAAGGCAACTCGAATGTACATACACAAACAACCCCCCACATACATATATATGGCAACATTTCAAAGTTAGTTTAAGAATAACAACTAAAGTGTGATACCATGCATGTTATATCTGAATATTATATAGATAGACACTACATAACGTCCTTTATATTCAAACATAAAACTGTTTTTAGTAACACACACACACACACACACACACACACACACACACACACACACACACACACACACACACACACACGCGTTTCTTTGATGTACTGGTGTGAAATAAAAATTATGTCCTTCTCGAAGGGATCTAAGTTCAGAAAATGTGATGAAAATATATATTACAATACATTTAGATTGATGCAAACTGTTTCTGTTTCTTCTTAAAAACAATAACCATTTTGTTCTATTTTGTTTTGCAGAATAATTGACTAATGAAAATTTTGACTCCCTCCTCCCGCCTATCGAGTGCGCCTTTGAATCCGAGCCAGAACGACAAACAAGGAGATTTCAGACTACCCCAACGTCAGCAGAGAGATGGTGGAAATGGTCACAAAGGAGCTAGAAGATTCAAGATTCGACTGGAAATCGACAGCAAAGAGTAAAACCCATGAACAACGATCTGACGCCGGAATTCATCGAGGAAATCCAGAAGATCATCAACAATGACCCCAGCAGGTCGATGCGTGCCATTTCAAAACAGAAAGGATTGAATGAAAAGCTCATCAGAATAGTGGTGTGTGAGAATATTTGCTACTTTTCACATAAGATGAGGAAGGAACAATTTCTGTCCAAGATAATGCAGGAAATGCGACTCGAGCACACCAAGAAGCTGATCAATAAGTTGAAACACCCGGTGGAGCCAGACATGCTGTGGATCTTCTCCGATGAAAAGAATTTCTTCCAAGACCAGAAGATCAACTTCCAGAACAAAAGGTGGTTCGCTGTCTCACCCACGGACGTGCTAGAGTCAAGCAGACGAAATTTCCATCGACATTCATGGCTTTCGGTGTCGTCGGCAGTAAAAATGATGTCTGGTCACCCCACTTCTTCCTTGAGAATCTGTGACTGAACATCACGTTCTGAGTGAGATAATGAAAACAATAATTGACCGGGTAACCTCAGGGAAGCCCAACGTGTGGCAGCATGATTCTGCGCCCTACCACATCAGCCAGCAGAGACAGACCTAGCTGTCGGAGAATTTCTTCGATCACACAGCACCTGACATTTGACCCCTCAACTCGTCTGACTGCAAAAACTCTCGACTTCTTTGTGTGGATCGTGGTGGAAGGAGAGACCAACAAATCTAGCTGCAACACGAAGGACGAGCTGAGAGCCAGGATAATCAGGGCATTCAGGGGCCTAAAATGGGAGATAGTGTCGAAGGCTTGTGAACGGTCCCAAGGTCGCTTGGAGACTGTCATCGAGGCCAAAGGTAGTTTCATCGAGTGAGGTCGACAGAACATGTCACGAATCTGACACAAATTCGACGAATATATCTAAAATAGTAAAAACAATTTTATTTTTCCCTGAGACAATCATCATGCGAACGAAAGCCGTCCACACTCTGTCTATTTAATCGGCTAAAATGATCTTTAAGCGCAACATACTTATGAGTTCATAAGTATACGTGAGGTTCATGTTTTTCTATTAAGCATACACACATACACTCATGTACACAAAAAAACACAAACACATGTACATATATACACATATAGTGCATACTGGAAAATATATTTCAATATATTTCAATTTCTTACCATCAAAAACACAGGTATTTACGATATTTAACAGGTTTATTCCTTACTCAGGACCTAAGATAGAAGTGTGAATGGATTTAGCCAATTAAAATCGATCCTAGTATTTCACTGGCAATATATTGTATTAATCCCAGAGGAATGAAAGGAATGCTGTTCTCGGTAGAAATTGAACTCAGAGCATAAACAATCCGAACAAATACTGAAAAACATTTGTCCTATGCTTTAACAACTTCACCAATTTACTAAAAACAGTTTTATGTTTGAACGGGTTCAAATATAAAGGACGTTATGTAGTATCTATCTATATAATATTCAAATATAACATGCATGGCATCACACTCCATTACGTTTCGTTTCTTGATAAACTATAACTTTTATCATGTTAGATAAGCAGGTATTTGTCATGATTTGCTGCAAATAGCGACGCTTATTGAAATATAATGTTACGGAAAATGAAAATCTACAAATTTGTAATCTATTTTCTGATGAAATATAAGATAATTTATAGCTCGAATTAAAATCTAAGTTGTGTCCTTCTGCGAAATCCGGATATGAATTATATATACGCAGATGGTTTATCATAAGAATAAAACTGTCCACACAAGTTGAAATTCCCGGTCAAGTATATATTAAAACAAAGACTGGAATTAATGGTATTATTTTTAATAGTGTGGCCATAATTGTTTCAGTAGATGGGAAATACATTTTATGAACATGAACATTAATATTAATGTTAATTTCATGAATTCAAAATTTAAACACACACACACACATTAAAAATATAAGGTCAGAGTTGTAAAATATGTAATGTTTTCTAAGAATATAAAAATATAAAAAAAAACAATCAAAGAATATTAGAAATACTTCTCTTGTGTATATTTCGTATCAAAATAATAGAGGTAGAAGATAGATACTCTATTAAGACTGCTGACTTGCAATATTTTAGCAAGTATTTACCAAGTATTTCTATAGCTTTCAAAGATCAGATTTTCCTTATTGTAAACAATCGGATTTTGATGTCTTCCACGAATTCAATAAAAAATTCTATCTCTATTATAAACATCTAATGTATATATATACTTATATACATACACACACTTAAGACTGTGTATAAGCTGATACATTACATATACTAATGTAGACATGTACACACACACATAAACTATCGTGCTCATTTCAGCGGAAACTGTCCAAAAATCAATATTTTAAATCTAAAAGTACTAAGTATTAATTGTGCGTGCGTATGTGTGCGTATGTCACTGTATATGCATGTATGTGTGTGTGTGTGTGTGTGTATGCGTGCCTCTGTGAGTGTCTGTGTTTGTTTGTGTGTACACTTGTGTCTGTTCGTGCGTGCGTCTGAGACGCTGGGTCTGGGTATTGGGTGAGGGGACGGATTGAATCTATTCTCACTTGTGTATCAAGAATACTTTTTCTCCAATATAAGAAATGATAGATATTCGCCTAGAAGCTGAGAACATAAAAACAAAATACACACGCTGTTGTGTAGTGAGGCGTGTCAATGACTGGATCGTGCAAAGACCAAGCAAAGTGAAACTGATCGTATTTAGAATTATTGATGGTGGTGCTATTTTTATTTGACAATAAAATTCAGTTATTCTCTTCCCGATTCTCTGAAAGTCTCTTTATTACAATTGTAAAGGCGTTTATGCTCTAGTCTGAAAACTTCAGTAATATCTGTTCGCTCTGAAAGGTTTAATTTTTTTTATATTAAGGTTTCTTATACACATTTACACTACTATTTTCAAAGCAACGCTTTTTAATGGCGTCAGAGTATGTGATGTATGTATGTATAAATCTATGTAAGGATATGTATGTACATATGTATGGACTATGGATGCCTACGTACTTATGTATATATGTACATTTCTATGTATGTTATTATATATATGTCTATGTATGTACATATATATATTTCTATGTATGTACATATATATATATACGAACAAATATCTCTCGGCACACAAGTAAGTACGATGTATTCAAACACATACACACGCACATAATATATTTTCTTGCAGAAGTATATGTATGTATGTATGTATGTATGTATGTATGCATGTAAATACCTATGAGTATGTATATATATATATATACATATATTTATGTATATATGTATATGCTTTATGCTTGCATGGATGTATGCGTGTATATATATATATATATATATATATATATATATATATATATATGCACACACACCTAAAGATTCGTCACTTTGGTCTCCAGCAGTGTGATGTTTTATCAGGTAATATATCCTGAGATGATGATTTTCTAGGTGGTAGCCCCTGGGTGGTAATTTTTCAGGTACGCTGCGAGTGCGGTCAAGTTACTGACATACTGATACCCTCACCCCACCACCATTACACTACCACCGATGCAAACACCAACACTAACCCATCATAGCCACCACCAAATATAACAGCATCATTGCCTTATTATCTGTTACTAATGAACTCCACTAACAACCCCATCACTAAAACTACCACAATCGCCCTGGTACAACTGATATATGCTGGAGGTATTAGGCATATAGGGTGTGTAAATACATACCTACATACATAGAAATCCCCACATCTACTGACCGACGCTTTGTCTATCAATGTGCTGAGAGGAATTCTTTGAGGTTTGGATAATTCACCACTAGAAACTTGGATGTTTCGTCCAACATCCTTAAAGAACCTTCATTCAGGGACCTTTTGAGCGGAATGGGCTACTTGACATGAAGAAAATTCTGATTCGGCCCCTCTTGCAAGGTCATGTGCTGTTTATCTTGATATGAGGTCACCATATTATGCACATATGTTTGCGATGCATGTGCCTGGTGTACCTTTATCAGACGGGTAGTCATGATGGGTATACTGGGCTTCGTATATTTTGCCCCAGTGTCACTTTGATGGCATGCCCTGCTCTCTCACTCAATAATAATAATGATAATAATAATAATAATCCTTTCTACAATTGGCACAAGGCCTGAAATTTATGGATGAGAAGGCTAATCGATTACATCGATTCCAGTACTTGACCGATACTTATCTAATTGATTCCGGAAAGCAAAAAATGAAATTCAAAGGCAAAGTCAACATCGGTGAAACTTGAACTCAGAATATAAAGAAGGACGAAATGTTGGTGAGAATTTAACCCTAACCCTAACGATTCTACCAGCACACGGCCTTTTATAATTAATAATAATGATGATGATGATGATGATGATGATGATGATGATGATGATAACAGTGTACAAATCCTGAAATAGAAAGTGAGAGAGAAATAAATTTTAATAACTTCCGATGTTTTAAACATGAAAAATATGAATTTCGAGATAAATTAAATTCTATAAATGTCTTTTACATTATTGTAGAAAGACTGGTAATATTAATAAATATCCTCAAATGTATTTTAAATTATTCAGTTTGGAAAGGTGGAGAGTCAATATGTCATGGTGTTTGTAAGCAACGAGTTATTGATGAGATGTTATCGTACCATCTTCTTCTGATATTCCTTCCAATAATAGTTGATAACATAGTTATTTGCACTCTGAGTGTACCATTTGCAAGTCAGTGTGTTCAGTTGCCAATAACATTTGCCGATCCGTCAGCTGTTTAAACATTTTCAAAAGACTGAGATGACGTTAGGCCAACTCAGCTACCATGATATAATGCCTCATAATTTTATACCGATATTGTCAGTGGTTTTGATGTATTTGAATGATTTTGGCTAAAATATGGCGAATTCTTCCATGAAATGCTTGTTGGTAACATGACAAAAATCCTCTGATGTGATGCATTATTTGATTTGGAGAGTGAAAACGAGAGAAGTAAATCACTTGACCGCAATGAATCACTTGATTTCTAATAAAACAGACATATAGTGTTACTGAAAGTGAATATTGATATGGGAGAATGTTGTACTTCACTTCACATAAAACGGAGTTTGATAATAGTGTGTTTTTAGTTATAAGAATATTTATCCGTTCGCCTCTCGCAGAGTATTAACAGTAAGATTGTTATGCATTTAATACTTAAGTTCTGAATTCAACAATAAAGAATAAAACATTGCATCAAATTGCTTTGATGATGAGATAATAATCAAATAAATCTCATATTTTAGTACAAGTTGGAATAAGAAATGTTAGTGAAATGAATACATGTTCACAAATATATATTTCCATCGTAGGTCACAAATTATTTAAGTTAGTTGTCACCTCTATCGGAACTTTGTCTATTTATTGACTGCTAAATTACATTTTCGCCAATACGACTTCCAATTTATCACCCTAAAGTTGCACAACTATCATTCAGATATCCTTTGCAAAACAGGAAATTTGTTTATTATAAACATTTCAAAGTCATTAACCGTCACAATGATAAATTACAACTTATATTATTATATATTATTACATTGAAATATTATATTATTCATTACAAATTATAACTAAGGTAGCCACCTGGCAGAACCATTAGCACGCCGTTCAAAATGCGAAGCGGCATTTCATCTGCCTATACCCTCTGAGGTCAAATTTTTCATAGGTCGACTCTGCCTTATATCCTTTCGGAGTCGATAAAATAAGTACCTGTTGCGCACTGGGGTCAAAGTAATCAATTTATCCTTCTCCCACAAAATTTCAGGCTTTGTGCCTACAATAGAAAGGATTATTAATTATAATTACTATATGTTGTTTTTTCGAAGACTGGGTCCTTGGATGGGATTATGTCACGTTTATGAAAGCCACATCTAAAAGATTCTTCAAAAATTAAGGTGATGATCGAAGATTAAAAAGGAAACAAAGTATCAGTTTCTGCTCGAATCTGAAGGAAGCAATTTCAACAAGAAATATAAATTGTCTCAGTTTATCATTATCTGTATTATGTGAAATATAAATGAAACCAATTTGGAACCGAAACTCAGTGACTGTGCGGCTACTAAACCATGACTATTATAACGGTCATTGCGAAATATGTAGACTGTATTCCTCGATACTTCGCCTGCACAATATCATGTACATAGTAATTATTTGTTCATGTAACTTTGATCTATTTTTTTCTGGATTTTACAGGTGGGTTGAGAGACATAGCGTCTGTAAATATTTACTTCTAACTGGAAAACAGCAGAGAAGAAATGACTCGTATTTCTGACTAAACGATTAAATTTTAAACATGCTTCAAAAGTGAAGTACTCAGACGAAAATGGAAGCAGTTCATGGAATTGCCTTTAAAGTGACATGATTCCAACAAATCACGCAAGTCATAATCTCCTTCCTGTGTCTTTCAGAAATTTTAGATTTCGATCAAAAAGCCAGACGCAAGGAAGATTGTGCAGTAACATCTAACATTAAAGAGACGTATAAAGCAATGAATTAAGTTTGTTACTTAAAATGTCTCCTAAATGTCACTTAAAAGGCGTAATTATATGAATATATACGTACACACTCACACATATAATATAATACATAAATACACACATGCTCCTCTTCATAATTATTACCCCCTGCACGAAGTTATAAAAATCATGCTAAGCAACAATAACTTTTCATCTCATTGCAAAACATGAAACAAGTCGTCACTAGCATTAGTTAATAATTAGTTCGTCCATCACATTTTATGTTCTATGATTTCTTCCTCAAGAAATTCAATGGAACCAATTACAAGGTTTTAGGACTTTATAAGGATTTCTCTATAAATGTGATTATCACCTTCATTAACCCTTTTGATTCTTCATGCTAGCGAGGGCGCTAAGGCAGGTTACCTTGTTAAAAACAGAGACTAACTCTGCCTCAAATGACATCCTATCCTTTAAGAAAAGAGCTCATTCGATAATATGATGTTGATTACTTTGTACGTTTTGTTATATCTTGTTATATAAGCATGATAATTATAGCAGTTATAGGGCTAACAGCAGGGTCTCTTTATTTGCTTCTGATATAATTGTCTCTTTAAATGTGAATGTATGTTTTCAATTAAATTCTGATTTGATGAACGAGGAAGCTAATCCACGATCCCAGAAGGCTGCCAACCATATGAAAATAAAACAACCTACTTAATTCGTGAACTTAGAATTGGATTATTATCATTCTGCAAACTAATCCGGTCTTTTTGAACATTTAATTATGTTTCTGTCTGTTAAATATTTCTTATACATTAACAGAGTTTGTTTCAATGCTATCTTGAATACAGATTACATCTATAGATTTATTTTAACCGAAACAATATGAACCGACGAATGTAATCAAGTTGTCTTTATATCTAATATCTTCGTGGGTAAGACAAATTGGGATGAACTGCAGCAGTCTCAGTCTTGTTGGAATTTCATAAATGTTTGAGTTCTCTCTTTAACTAACTCTGGCAGACACAACTCATAAAGCTGCTACTACTAAATTTTAAGGAAACCAAATAGACTTCTTTGCAAAATAAATGATTTTTAAAAATTAGGCACGCACGCTCTCTCTCACAGGCACATGTAAACTCACTCATGCAAACGCACTCACAAACACACATACTCGCATACACTCACAAATCCCCACACATAAACATGCATATGCTCACACACTCACAAACACACATATACTCACACACACACACTCACAGACATACATAGGTGAAGGCTACAGTCATTTTAATCCATCCCGCTTATGAATTGGTCCTTATGATATCGATCCAAGAAGCTTCAGTGTTATTTGGATTCAAAAGGATATATATAAATGTCGTGCGGAAATGTATCCGGTATTTTAGAAAAGCTGTCACAGAAATAAAAGTGACAGGAAATCAAAGGAAGTGGTTACAGGTAAAAAAGCTTGACTGTCATAAGAAAACTTCAATAAATGATTGTTTTAATATCTTTTATTTCATTTAGTATATTCTCAGAACGTTAAGACAGACGAAATACCGCTAAGCATTTCGCCCGGCGTGCTAATGTTTCTGCCAGATCACCGTATTGTTTCATTTAGGATATTGAATAAAACGTGATTCTTTTCTTTCGCATATGTGTAATACTATAAATTATGTTAACATTGTGTACAAGTCATATTTACTTAGGTAATAACTAACTTAAAATATTTCTTTCTACTATAGGCTGAAGGCTCTAAAATTTTGAGGAACAGGGCTAGTCGATTATATCGATTCCAATGTTCAACTGGTACTTATTTTATCGGCCCCGAAGGGATGAAAGGCAAAGTCAGCTTCTGAACTCAGAACGTAAAGAGCCGGAAGAAATGTTGCTATGCATTTCTTCACACGCACCAACGATAATGTCAGTGCGCAACCTTAATAAATTAAAATATTAAGTTTAATTTCTTTATATTCTTTTCTACTGGAGGCACACGATTAGATCGACCCCAATACACAACTGGTACTTAATTTATCTACCCCCAAAAGATTAAAGGCAAAGTCGACCTCGGCAGAATTTGAACGCAGACGAAATACCAAAATTTCGCCCGGCGTGCTAACGATTCTGCCAGTGCGCTGCCCTTTAATTTCTTTATATTACTAAAAAACTGTGAAACACTTTTTAGACCTTTTTCCAAGTAAAAATTTTAACTGTTTATATATGATTTATTTTCCAAGTAAGCTTATTTCCACTCACCAATCTTCTACCTTAAAATGAAATTAAATATTAAGTTGCTATTTTCGCAACTTTTATCTCGCTTTTATAATGTTTTAAACTACATTTCAACAACGAAGCCTTCAGTAGGTCAGTGACAAAAAGCAAAAAGTAATAGCATAATTTTGTTCTATGCACGTCAGCCTTTTATATTTTTCTTACTGGTTACTTTCTTATATTTCAAAATTACTGACTCCACATTTAAGCTTCAGCGTTTGAAAAATTGAATTTTTCATAATTCTCTTATAAAGCAGTATGATTTCTAAAACAAATTAAGCAATAGTTTTCTGTATTTTTATCATAATTTTGAACTTCAAAGCAATTATTTTTAACTTGTGAAGTGCGCCAGTAAATCATTTGTTTGAACTTTGTGTTGCAAAGTCTAAAAGCTAGAGAACTTCTTGGATATAAACTGTTTATCATCTATGATAAACAGAAATGTAGAAATACATATTCGAGACTTGAAAAATAAGAACTGAAACGAAACACCCAATGTGTGAGTTTGTTAGGATAGGGCACGCATACATTCACCCCTTTATATAATTTAGAATACTATTTGTTTTGAGTCTGAGAGATTGTCCGATAGTACATAGCAAGCTATTAAAGCTCACCCGACTACAGTAATATCGTAAGCTTGAAAATTATGGTAGTTCAATATTAAATCCATTTTATAATAACTGATACTCATATCTCGCTGGATGTAATGCTTTTTGTATTGATCCCACTAATTAGTGGAGCTGTACACAATACACACACATTTATATACACCTATACATATATATATACCTACGTATACATATATTCATACATATATATTTATATACATATACATACATAGATATACATATACAAACGCAGGCACAGGCATAATACAAATACGTATAGGTTAGATATATACTATGTTGGTAAATGTTTGAAATTTCTCCGATGAAATTTATGCACGTTGAATATTAGGATATGAAATTGAAAATTTAGATAATGACGTTGATAGTGTGGAAACCATTATTCCAAAGAGCAATGAAGTGTTCATAACTTATAAACACTGATGTAAGGATGTTGATATATATATATATATATATATATATATATATATATATATATATA
>NC_068984.1:67118468-67129258 GCF_001194135.2 Octopus bimaculoides
ATATATATATATATATATATATATATATATAGAGAGAGAGAGAGAGAGAGAGAGAGAAAGAAAGAAATATATAGGACAGATAACAATCCACGAATTCAGCTTAATGCGGCAATTTATTAGCAAGCAACTTTAAATATGACCGCTTGCTACTAAGTATACCATTCATATTTAGTAGATAAACATGAAAGGTACAAAATGATTGATGTCTACGTCTAATGAAGCTAGCCCCAAATTATTATCTTTTTGTTTTATTCATTTATCATAAAGCTAAAAACAAAGCTTTGAACTTTAAGAAATTAATTGAAAGAAAGGCTGCTATAACCATTGATACACAAACGAACAAATAAATTTATTCTAAATAAAACCATACTAACAACACATCCGTGAGACACAAACATCGTTAGGTTCAATCAATTTTCAACGGTGAATTGTGACAAACCAACGACAGTTACCTAAGCTGTAAATGTGTTATCACATTTAATCGCCATCGAAGTATTAATGTCTCAAAACCATACACAAACATATTTCTTAGTTAAATTGTAATTAACGAAACATACAAATATACCGGATTTGTGGTATATTTTTTGTATGTTAGTTCTCATGAAGGTGATCTTGATTTACAGTCTGGTTTAAATTAAATCAATTATACTAATACTAAATTATATTGCAGAATTCATAAAATATTGTAATGTTAAGACTATATATTTAAGGAAAATATTAAACGTTTCATGTAAATTAGTAGTATGCTACCGCAAACTTGTCTGTATTACAGTATTGGCGTGAGATGAGGACTTTGAAGGGGGTCGTTTATTGGGAGTTACAACAGTATTTATTTTTTCTTTTACAAATTTATGCTATGAATGTGTAATAAAACTTTTTAATTTACTGAAGGAAATTTTTTTGCTTCTGCAGAAAGCTCTAACCTGAATAAGGCTCTGCTGCCATATTTACATACATAGTCGATCCTAAACATTCAGATCCATTTATCATTTCTTACAACAATATTTTTGGAACAATATCTTTTCTACTCATTGTAGAAGAATATATAAAAAAAAAACACCGACACAAAAATGAAAGCAGCATCACACATTTCATTAGCTTTTAACTTAATTAAATGGTCACCACCAATGTAAAATGTAAAATAACTTTAAATATCATACTGGCATCGATTCCACGTTGCCTATCTTTGCCCTGGTAAACACCGAAACCTCATGGCATACAAAACTACACAACATTGGATATAGATACAGGCTCGGGCTGCTAATATAACGTATAGTACAATAAGCCATAGTTGAGGGAATTACATTGGGATCTTTTTTAAAACGGGGGCCACATTTTTCATTAACGAAACACTTTGAAACTTGGAAAACTGGTAGAATGTGTCATATAAAACATCTTTTTCTCTTAGTCTTCTTAAAAAAAGAAGAAATCCATAAATTATTCCATGTTAAAGTTGTCGTATTTCTGTAATTTCAACCAATCACTGACGTCCATTCAGCCGATATACATTAAGTTCCGACTACATAAACAAACGATTCTGAAACAATTAACCCTAACCCTAACTCTAACCCTAACCCTAGGGTTAGGGTTAGGGTTAGGGTTAGAGTTAGGGTTAAAGCAAATAAAACGAAGGTATGGAGATTAAATACGCTTTACATCGCTTAATGAGCCAAAGGAGTAAATGTAAACAACTGAATACTTGTCAGTGATTGGTTGAAATTATCGAAATAAGACAATTTTTTACATGAAATAAATTCGAATACAAAAATATTTTTCTGTTCTATAACACAAAATAGATAAGTATACGAAGTTTGAAAGTCTTTCGGTACCAAAAACACTACGTAAAACATTAATGAAAAATGTGGCCCCCGTTTTAAAAAAGATCCTTACATTGTATTGTCCTCGATTAAGAAGAACTATAAATTTTGGAACGTTTTCGTAATAATCAACAGTGAAAATATAATTGATAGATGGAGTTTAAAATGCCAATAAAGCGGCGAGCTGGCCGAATCATTAACAGCTTTTCATCCGTCTTTACGCTCTGAGTTCAAATTCAGCCGAGATGGACTTTGCCTTTCATCCTTTCGACGTCAATAAGTTAAGTACCAGTCAAATACAAGGATCAATGAAATATTATAATTCCCCGCCTCCTCCAAAATTCCAGGCCTTGTACTTGTAGCAGAAAGGAGTATTACTACATATACTCATTCTTTTAGTCATTGGACTAGGACGACGATTATATTGGGTCACCGCTTTCGAGGGATTAGTCGAGCAAGACACAGAAGACACTTGCCTAACGAGCTGCGTAGTGAGGCTGAACGTGAAACCAAGTGGCTGAAAAGCGGTCTTCTTAACCCCACTGCCATGAATGAATACATACGCACGTATGTACATGCAAACATAAAAACGTGTGTATATACGTAAATTAATACATATATACGCAAACCTATCATAGATGATGACTGGACATGAACAGTCAATGTCGATCTACGACGGACAGCCGAAGATATAGACATGTAGACAAATGTGCACGAGTATTTATATTAGTATATACATGCACATACATGTATACGTTTTTACCTTAATATTCGTCAGTAAATTTCTGCATGTGCCACTGTTGACAATCAGTATTTGAAGATCTATTTTTGCAATGAAAATAACTCTCATCATTCGGTTTATTGAAGAGATTATGAAACAAGTATAATCTATGTGTTAACTTGTTAATCATTATCGGCTTAAGCAAGTCTAAAGCTTAAAACAAATTAGAGTATGATCTAATTCCACGATTCAGATTTCTACAGAGTAGATCTCTCATAAATATGTATAAACGAATTGAAGGACTGCAAAAGAAAAAAAAAAGAAAAGAAATATCATTCCAGCATCGAACAGAAAACAGCCTTGATTTACTGTTGGAAGTCTTCTTCCAGGTCGCCACTATCTCTTACATAGGGGAGAATTTATCATGTCAAGTTCAAATAAAATTTCTTGCAATATATTCCCTTGAAACATATTCCCAGTATTTTATGTTTATTAAATCTCAGTGCTGGTGACATTAGAGATTCTAATTGAATATATTATGTAGGAAAATTTTAGTAATGAGCTAAATCAAAGTGAAATGATATAACCAAAATGCAAGAAACAAGGTATAATGAAAGAAAAACACAATAACATAAATAGGCTAATGTTTACTTTAATGTGAAACCTTAAGAATTTACGTTACGTTTTATGTGTTACCCTTGATAAAACTAAGTTTTATATTTCCATAAAACAACAGATATGTCGTATCATTCCTTGTCATAGGAGATGTTATTGTACGTCGGATTTTGCTACTCAAATATATCAAAGGTTTTGTAAAAGTAGGGAGAGAAAGTGAGAAACAAAGACAAAGAAATATGAAATGATATATAATATTGTAGATAAAATATGAACGTCGATTAATTCTACTGCTGCTGTTTGTGGCAATTAAACACATTTTTGAAAACATTAACAATAATTGCTACCGTTTATTCAATGGATATTAAACCCAGTTTAGATACCTGCTGGCTTTCGCAAAAGCCTTGATTTTTCAATAGAAAAATCTTTGAATATAACCACTTAGCTTAGTTAGCATCAAAACAAATTGCAACATTAATCTATTTGCAAGATCGGAATTATTCATTTATTTTGGAAATCTTTTTAATTTATTTATTCATCTTTGTTTTCATTATGAATCATACAAAGAAAGGTCACTTGTAAATGGATACAGGAATTATTTCCTAATTCAACCATAAAAAATATTTCTGCACAAAAAAGGAAAAGATTACTAAGTGTATTCTAAATTTAGTGCCGGCTATAGAAAGGAGTGTATGTAATAAATTGCCATTTGTTACCACTATTGCTACATGGTTATGAATTATTGTTGTTGATGTCGGCGTTGGTGGTGTTGTTGGTGCTGCTACAGTTGTTATTGCGGTTTCTGCAATACTATTGATAAATTGATTTGGCTAAGCAATCGATCCGAGAGTGACCGTTTTTCCACAATGACTACATATAACTAGCGCCAATATGCTTCATTTCCTTTTCACTGAAATGTCTGGAAGTATGGATAAGTACATAACTTTTAGTAATGAAATCACAACAGAAAAAAAACAATAAAAAAACAAACGATGTCAATAAAAGAATTTAGATGTATTTTGAGCATTTAATGTGTCTAGAGTAGAAGTTAATTTAAGAACAAAGACCCGATATAAAACCTCATGTCACTCCTACTTTTTCTTTACAAAAATATCCTTGCAAATAATAGGCTTTTTCCTAGTGTTTCTTGTAATGTTTATGCACTTTGAAAATCAACTATGTTAGATTTATAACACAAAAATCTCCAAACGGAGAAATTTCAGAAATATAACAATCATAGAAACGGAAATTATAACTGGATTTGCAATCAGTCTTTAAATTAAAAAATAAGTAAAAGTTATATTTTTTGAAATTGAAGAATGCAGAGGAAATATACATTTCGGAACATACAAATGTAATACCCTTTCTGAAAAGTACGGTGCCTCAGGATGGCCGCAGCCTCAAAGCTGAAACATATAAAAGAATAAAATAATGCATTTCATATACACACGCATGCACGCACACACATAAACAACACAAACACATAGATGTAAAAGTCTATTTTGCAACCATTGGTTACTCCTATCCCTTGCTCAGAACCTTAGTGAAGTGCTTTCTTCATGAGCTCGTGTTTACCAAGATATTGTAATTTGAATTGGGAAGTAGGGGAACTGTAGAGAAGCTCATCTCACTCCTTCCCACTCACTCTCACTCACTCACTCTCTCTCTCTCTCTCTCTCTCTCTCTTACACACACACGTACACACAAGCATAAATTAATTCTGTATACTATGGGCATAAGGCCTGAAATTTTGTAGGAGGGGGCTAGTCGATTACATTGCATCAATCCCTGGTGCTAGACTGGTAGATATTTTATCGACCTCGAAAGGATGAAAGGCAAAGTCGACCTTAGTGGCATTCGAACTTAGAACGTAAAGACCGGCGACATGTCACAAAGCATTTTCCCCCGGAGTGCTAACGATTAGGTCAGCTTGCCACACGTAAATTTATATGACAAATCTGAGCATATGTCTTTTTAGTAAAATCACACTTTAGAATCTCTGTGAAATGTATATCCTGTGGTATTTCCTTGTAGCCATAAAAGAGGTAAACTAGATTAATCGTAGCACTTTTGCTACTAAATCAGAAAACATTTACTAAATTTCTTTACCGTTGTGAAAATAGTTGCTTCTACCTAGGATAAAATAGTTGCTTCTACCTAGGATAAAAGAAAAGGAGTCTATTCTAATCTGTATGAAAATACGGGCGTTGAGAACTGGAAAAATTGCTTAACAGTAGCACTACAATAACATCAGAATAATTTTCTATTAGGATTTTGTATATACTGTAATAAAATGTTATTAAGAAATTTAAGAAAAAACAATTTGGTTCTAAAAGCACATGCTCATAAGTTTACTACTCTTTTTCTCCCACCGTCTCTGTATACATGTGTGCATGCGTATATGTACACACAAATACACATACACACACAGAGACAAGCACACACACACACACACACACACACACACACACACACATATATATTCACCAGCGTAAATAAAGACATTGTGGTTTTAGGCATTGAATTATATTATTTTGAGCCAAAGATGTTTTTAGCTATTCCATTAATAAAGATAACTGAAAATAAATATTGTCAGTCTGAGTACTAGGCTCAACATAACTGGTGGCAGTACTCAAGCATGGACCTAATCAGATGACTGAAGTTAGTAAAATGGTAAAGAAGATGAAAAATCCATTTTTATCTCCTACATTTTACGTCACAATTAACTCGATTATATTCCAGCCTATTATTATATTGAAGATAATAAGTGAAGTTAAAGAAGACTAATATAAATTTCACAGGAGATGAAAGGAAAGCACTGAAAATAGCACAGTAAATGAAAGACGAAATTAACTTTTAAAGCTCTCAATCTAGAAGTAACCAAGTAGCATAGCAAATATATGAAATTTTGACTTCGTTATTTATCGTTGCATTAAATTCATTTACATCTTTAGAAAAATCTGTTTGAAATAATATTAATTTCGAAAGTTAGGTAAACATTTGAAACGGATGAGGACATGATTATAATGACATTTATAATCTTATCATAATAGCTTTCATTGTTGCATAACATTTTTTATTGATGCTACAGCGACTCTCTTCGGTACTTTCAGGGTAACAGGACAAAGTGAATATTAGAAAATTAAAGCAAATTAAAGAACCTAGCCTTCAATGAATGAAATTACATAAGGAGTCTCAATCAATCAACGGATCAATCAATAAGCCAATCAATCAATCAACGGATCAATCAATAAGCCAATCAATCAATCAATCAATCAATCTATTAAATCAGCTTTTGCTCTCCCACTGATGGATAATTACTTAATATTTCTCCATGACTTTCGCCTTTGTTCGTCCAGTGTCCAATTTTTGCCAAATCGATTCTATTCAACACTGTCTTGTTAACTGTCGTTCTCCGTATCTTTTGCGGTCATACTGAATCCAGTTTGTTAGCTTTTTTCGTCCACCTGTTGTAATAATTGTCTATAAGTTTGCCGTCCAATTATATTCCAACAATTGTATAAATCTAATTATTTTATTTTTCTTTGTTTATGGATCAATTTCAGCTTCAATGATATTACTAGCAAAGCACCTTCCTGGGCATAATAAGTTGTTCTTAGTTTGTTTGTTAGGCTTTGTCTTCGGTTCAATTTTTGTTCCATAAGAAATATTTGGATCAGACAGTCGAAAACCTGTCTTCTATAGCTTCAGAGTTTAAAGAATCAGTAATCACTAAAATTATTTAAGATCGAACATATCTAAGCAGTGTATTACAGTAGTGTGTAGAAAAACTGATATTTACTAATCTATAAGGTTATCTCAGTAAGGTTAATCGATTGTGTGAGAGACTACTAATTAAAAGGCCTTGAAACAGAATCGCCCATTGATACCTTAGTTTGCATATGGCTCGCGTAGCTATCTCTTGGTGGAGCAGTCTACAAACGAGTAATTAAGTATCAAGAGAAAATACAAAAGACAGCAGTATTTATCAGAACAGTTTGATCATTATTTCATTAGATTTTATTGATCGGTGTAAGTCTAAGTGTGAAATCTATAGTTAGACTTACCATACATATCTTAGTATATTCCAGTTTTGAAAGCTTTCAAAATTGCAATATACTTAAGCAAATGGTGAGACATTTTAGTAATGGGAGATGAAAATAGATATAAGAAGATAAACATTAAACGATATCAAATATTATCTTCATTAATATAAAAATCCACTTCTGTAGCAAAAATGCATCAAAAGGCAATGATCCTATTCCCCCATTTCCTTTTCGGAATGAAAACAAAACAAAAAACAAAAACAGTTTCTTTTAGATAAGCTTCAAAATAAGGAAAATTGTCTGATGTTGAAATAGATTTAGAAAAAAGAAAATGTCTTGAGAATTATTTTTACTTAACATTGAAGTCTAAGGAGGAGTATAATTAATTCTCAACATTCGTATTTTCGCAGATAAAAACCTCTTTATGGCTATAGATAACGTAGCATTTTCACATCTAAAAGAAATTAGAAACGTTACACACACACATACACACATACACACGCACATACACACACACACACACACACACACACGCACACGCACACACACACTCTCTCGTAGGGAAATAAGATAGGGATTAAGAACTAATCATTTTCGAGAGAAAGCAATAGAATCCATTGAAAGCTGTTAAAAATTGAAGTGATCATTTTCGTTTTATGAAATCATTATCAATCATGAAGATTATTTGTTAAACTGAAAATTAGAGAATATCAGTTTAAGAATAGTGATAAAAATATATTGGAAACTTACATAGAAGAAATTCTTTTATAAAAATAAACTCCTGTTCAAAGAAAAAAAAACCTACAGACATTTGTAATACTTCTGTTTTAGTCATATTTAGAATTAATTGGCTCAGTATGATCGATGCTTTTAGAATAGAAGATGATAAATTTACTAAATATATTCTGACATAAAAGACATATTTGCTAAATTCTTGTATAGCTAGTGCGGCGAGATATAAATTTTGAAACAAAAACAGAGGAAACATTGATAGAAATAATAAAAGAATCACAATGGACACTAAGAAAGAAATTCATTTATGATAATAGATATCAACAAAATATTATTGTAACATAATGTAATGAGCTATAGAGAAAAAAATCAGTGCTGCGTGCCTTCATTTCAAACGTCCTATCGTTTGGCGTCAAGATGTTGAAAGCTTGGAGGTTGTGTAATCGAATGAAAATGATTGGTAATGAAGGAACATAGAAGCAGTATATTTATATGATAAATGGTCGACGAACGGACGAACCGACGACCGACCGACCGACCGACATACCTACCTATCTATCTATCTATCTATCTATCTATCCACCTGGAAACCAATTACACATACGCACACACACACACACACACACACACACACATTATGTTGACTTTTGCTGTATATCCCTCCCACACTTTTGATACAACAATGACAGATTCACACACTGCTTTATTGTATTTCGTCTCTCTTTCACTGTTGAAAACTAAACCGATTCTGTTAATCTGATCTTGCAAAACGAGTGCTATATCTAGCCATGCCCATTTGACGTATTCATCTCTCTTCGTTATTACAGATAAATGCCATACTAGGTATGTTAATCATTGCTATTCCCAAGAACTGTAGTCCATTGGTATCTCTTTACTGACAGTCAAAGAGAAATCGAAAAGAAATAAATGGACGTAGTGGTCAATTACTTCTGCTGTTTCACTAAATTTAACTTAAAGTGGACAAAAATGAAAGTAAATTATCTTGCGATATATTTAAAATGTTAACGTCCATAGTTTTGCCAAAAGTTGCATATTGAAAATGAAAAGGCTCTAAATGGGACGTAAAATGTAGTTAAAAACTTAGATCACTGATAGTTTATGACTACACTATGTTATGGCAGCCAAGTTAGATTGTGAATAATTCCGTAGTAAAGAACATTAATTACTAAAGGGATGGAATGTAACAGGGTATTCATTCATTATATAAGAATGTTTAAGAATAATGCTATCCTCCGTTTAAAATGATTTGAAGAACAGCAAGCTAACGACGCACTCATTAGTTTTACAGTGCTAATCTTACTTTTAGCAATACACTGTTCTTACCTAAGAGGTAGTTGTACCTAGCTGGTGAGAGTTAAATCTGCAGCTATAGAGATAGGGCTGAGATAGCGTCAGCATATGAAACTCAAATATTTGGGTTTGTGGTCACTTCTATCGACTTCGATATTTATACTCTCGCTTGCGTATAAATTAATTATATAGTTTTGTTTTGACATAGTACTGTATTGTTTTAAAGGAAGATTCAATAGACCGTTGTGAGGTTCAGTTCTTTCTTAAAGAAAAATTCTAACACATGGCTGAAATATTCTGAGATATTTCGTCGCGACACTATGCCAGTATTTGCCCAGAACATGCGCGAAGTCTATTGATCAGCCCCCGTAGCAAGAAAGCAAACGAATCATTAAAGTGTTGAAAATGTAAACTGCAATGCGTCGAATACTGTAATCTACCATTCCAGCCATTTACACTAATGCTCAAGTGGAATTGGCAGACGATAATGAAAGGAGAAATTAAGCGAGAATAATGTAGATAAATTAATGGTTTAACTAATTACATAACTAGATTTAGTATCAAACTGCTGTAGTCGTTTAATCGAATCAAACTCACAAGAAAACACAAGTAAAGGTCATTACAGAAATTTCTGGTTTAACTGGAAATGACTGATGTAAATTTACTCGTATAAATAAATAAAGGAAAGACCCTTAATTCTGAAAACCCTTTAACTACTTTTTGGGTCAATTTATTCTGATGAAAATGTTATTTTACTTGAAATTAATTCTCACTTACGTGCTTGCTATTTACTTGTGTTACGCAGAAAGCTGTGAAGAAGAGTTTGCAAACATTTATTTACTCTGATGTATTTACTTCTTTCGATGTATTTATGTTCGAACAGAAAATAATTCAATAAAATAAAATTGCTCTTAAGATTTGATTACGATTTAAAAATTACATTTGTTTAAGTAAGACTTCTAAAAGCAACATAAACAATGGGAATACTGTCTAAACAATTGCTACTCCATGACTTGATCAACCATTTTCATTACCGGCTTTTGACTACTGGCGTTCATTACTTAAAATGAAAGCACAAAATGGCACCGGATATAAACGTAAGAAGAGGGTTTAGAAGTTAAAATCTTTTAAAATGTTATACTAATGAATAAAAGTAATTTTACTAAAATTATTTTGTAATTGATTTAGAAATTCCTCTATCACACCCATCCTACGAAGGTGACGCCTACTTTATCAACAATCATTCCACAACTTTGTAAAGGGTTCCTCTACGTCATTTCCTGCATATGTAGAAATAACAGCAAAACATTCCTCGAAGAACTCGATGAGCGAGGATGGATATACAAGATAATTTAGTCAGATATAAAGCGACGCAGTGATTACGACTACAATGACTTGATTTAGTGTCACGACAGTTAAAGCAGTTCCTTAATTCATGATGCATTTCTGCTAAACAGAAACAAGAAGAATGTTTCGTAACTTAGCGGTTTGGAAAAGGGACCCACAGAATGAGTACTATGCTTACAAAGAATAGGTCCTAGGGTCGAT
>NC_068984.1:67129268-67131967 GCF_001194135.2 Octopus bimaculoides
GCTCCAGCATGGCTGCAGTTAAATGATTGAAGCAAGTGAAAAAAAAGAATAAAAGAATATACATATCGTTGCTATTATGTTAATCTGTCGTGTGTCCAAATTTGGACAAATGCATTTTTCTTTCAATATTCATTTTTGCTTCCAATAATCAGTTCTTTTGGTCAATGAATCGTATCCGTATGTCTTGCTGCTTCAGATGGCAAGATATTAAACATTGCCAATGTGTAGTAAAACGGTTTTACTGGAATGGAATGGTGAAACTATTGTTTCGTTTTCTAAAAAAGCAACGTTTTGGAGTTACGACACTTTTGCATAATAGCAATGATATATATATATATATATATATATATATATATATTTGAATGTGCGACTGTACATTTCAGTTCGTACGCATGGGTTTTATGTAATATCGTCTGGAGTAGACGGAAGGAGTATAAGTACCTACTTCGAAGACAATTAAATTAACCGAAAATTAGACGTGCGAACCCATTACAAAATCTTCGAGATTTTGAGTTGACCCCCTTGCTTTTGTTTGCTTAATTTAATCATTATTTTAATGTTAATTTAATCATTATTTTAATCATCATTTTAATGTTTACCTTTTCTCGATTCGTGTATAATCTTAATTAATTAAAGTTATAGAGCTCTTTCACATTAAATGCTACAATTTATTGGGCAAGTACAAGCATACCACACTTAAATCCTTTTGGGTTTTGTCGTTTTCGAATTAACGTCGCTTTTTAAAAATGTTAATGGAAAAAGCAAACCTCTGCGTCATTTGATTTATCCGACATTACATCTGTCTCGCGAACATATTTATAATCATATAATAAAAAAAAATAAGACCTAAAAACCAATTCTGACTGGAAAGTCAAATAAAAATACAGGTGAAAATATGTGCAAACCACAAGTTAAAGCAGATATGAGCTAATATTTTTTTTAATGTTTCTTTTTCGCATTACATCATTAAATTTTTTTTTATTTAAGTTTTATGTCAAGGTACAAGTTGAGGCATGCCAGTATTTAGCAGAAAAACAAACAGTTCATCTGAAATTTTATACTTCGCTGAGAAATCTAAGCATGTATAAACAAATGCTGCATGTCCCTTTGGTTAGAGAAACTGAAATTGCCTTGGCTACATCGATCTGAATTAGGTAATTCATGACAGAACAATTATACATTGCTAGCTTACAGTTGTTTATATCGAACACAAAGCAGTACTGAACAGAATTGACCTGACTAGTTGGTATAGCGATGTGTTGGCAACGCGGTCAAATTATAAATTAAACAGATATATCACAATTGTAGTTGTTTTACTCAGTATGTTCAGATTTGTTTGAACAGATTTAAAATCAAATGTAGTCTAATAATGATTCATCCATTGTGATAACTGATAGAGAATCATGTAGTTCAAGATGTAATCCTTAAGTTTTACTTAGGGTTAGCAGTAATTTGAGCGATTTGGCTGCTATTCTGAGCAAGCGAACATACCACAGAGAGCAAGTCAATCTACCACAATATTTTATATCTCATATGGCGGCGAGATGGCAGAAACATTAGCACACCGGGCGAAATGCTTAGCAGTATTTCGTATGTCTTTACATTCTGAGTTCAAATTCCGCCGAGGTCGACTTTACCTTTCATCCTTTCGGGGTCCTTAAATTGCATACCAGCTGCATACTGGGGTCGATCTAATTGACGGACCCCTCCCCCAAAATTTCGGGCCTTGTGCCTAGAGTAGAAAATAATATTTTATATGTCATAGCTGTTCCTACTTTGCTTCCTAATTTGTTTTTCTCCTAAGTTTTTTTTTTCAATTAAATAACATGCTAAAATGAAAATATTAGACAAAAATTAAATCAGAAGAGAAAGCTACTGAAACGCCAATGTATATGAAATTTATCAAAGTCCACATGTTATTATCATTATCACGTGGTTAAAGTAATCGGCTCACGATTGTAAAGCCGTGAGTTTGATACCCGGCGGTATGTTGTGCTCTTGAGCAAGACACTTTATTTCACGTTGCTCCAGTTCACTCAGCTGGCAAAAATGTGTAGTACCTGTATTTCAATGGGCCAGATTGAATCTTCCCGAGAACTATGTGAAGAGTACGCATGTTTGGGGAGTTCTCAGCCACTTACACGTTAATTTCACTTGCAGGCTATTCCGTTTATCGAATCAACTAGAACCTTCATCGCTGTAACCGACGGAGTGCCAGTTATATATGTATCGTTAGATCACAGGGTTCTGAATGAAGATGATAAATCCTCTATATGTCGATACGTATCGGCATTAGCTTTATTGTTCATACATTAGTCTGAGACAGAGCACAGCAGTGGTATTCTAAGCAAGTATTCTTCCATTGTCTCGTCTTAACTTTTCAATTGTGAAACATTGTCAAACATAATATATAGAGCATATGGGAATTCTACTTCAGAATATCAGAAGAAAAGAGAGATAAAAAAGTTGAAGTGTAGACACATAAAGAAACAATCGGAATAATAATAATAATAATAATAATAATAATAATAATAATAATAATAACTAGAACGCACACAGACATAAATATACCCACACTGTTATACATACATATGCTATATATTTATGTGTGAATATATCATTATATATCTTTGTATGCATACAATATTGCATATATATATATATATATATATATATATATATATATATATATATATATA
>NC_068984.1:67131982-67132702 GCF_001194135.2 Octopus bimaculoides
TGTGTGTGTGTGTGTGTGTGTGTGTGTGTGTGTGTGTGTGTGTGTGTGTATGTGTGTATGTGTGTGTGAGTGTGTTTGTTCGCTCGCGCACACAATAGAAACCAGAGACCAAATATAATCAAATTATCACTATTTTGAATAACTTCGTTAATTTTGTTCGCTGCAATCAATCACCTGCAAACGTAAAGTTCAAATAATAATAATAATAATAATAATAATAATAATAATAATAATAATAGGAATAGGCGTCATTGAAAAAATTCATGCTTTTTGTCTGTGTTTTGCTTCCAGCATTTAAAAGTGGTCTGATTGCAAAGTTACATGAATTCATCTATACACACAGACAACATGGATGTGTTTTTGGTAGTGTGTCTCTCTGTCTCTTTTTCTCTTTGCATACTTCTATATGTATGAATGTATGCATGTGTGTAAGATTGCATATCATGTAAGTCTGTAAATTTCCATACATATGTATTTAAACATTCTTCATATACACCTACATGCGTGCACACATACGTTCTCTCTTTTCCTCTGCACATATGCATATGTGCATGTGTGCATCGGAAAACTGTGCGCGCACGTTTATATGTATGAGCGTGATTTTGTGAATGCATCCAAGCATATGCATAGATACACACACACACATACAAACACAAACACACAACATACACACACACACACACACACACACACACACACACACACACACACACACACACA
>NC_068984.1:67132983-67142610 GCF_001194135.2 Octopus bimaculoides
ATATATATATATATATATATATAAATTATTTTTTCTTTGAAGCCTTTCTACGATTTTTTCTTTTTTACCCTGAAACCGGAAAATATCTATCTTCGAAGGAAGACATGTTTTTTAACGCCTTTCTGTTTCTTTTTTACACACTGCAATCGCACACTTTTGACAAGTAGGCTGAATTGTGTGTACTGAATAAACAACTGATTGATCGAGGCAGAATATGTTACCAAAAATATAAATAAACTAATGACATCAAATATTTCAGTTACATACATACATACATACATACATACATACATACATACATATCTTTCACGCATACACACACACTCATATATATCCATATATTTATATATATATATATAGGTATGCATGTTCTAAATATATATTTATACATGCCTGCGCGCACTTGTATATATATATATATATATATATATATATATATATATAAACACGTTTTATGTACATACGTGTATTTGTGTATATATGTGTATAATTATATAATTATCGTTCATGGTTTGCTACTGAATAGCATACATTATCACGCACAACAAGCATCCATACATATATATCACGACTCTGAGCCTCCCTCATTCTCATTTCTTATATCTTCTACGAACTGAATTTTGTATCTCTCTTTTGCCATTTTCTCAACTTCATTGAAAAGCTTTCATAAAGTTAGGCATTATAATGAATTATTAGAAAGTACCCCAAGAAAAAATTTCCCTTATTTTTGCAGAATTTTTGATGCGATATTTTTTGTGAAGTTCAACAATCAAATTTGCATTATTATCTAATTTTTTTTTTTACATTCTTTATACTGTTTTGATTTGAAAGTGACTGCGCTCGCATATATACGAGAAATGCATAAATATGGATTCGCATTTGGCCCAGGTGAAAGCATGTCGTGTATTTTATCAGCAATATCACAGTATCGTATCACTTCATTGGTGCGGCTTTAACCACAAATAGAAATAGCTTGATTTCCAAATGTTCCATTCAGCCATATATCATATATACTATATATAATATGTAAGCACTATTCAACGTTGGCTAAACTTAGGAATTATTGATAATCAACCAAGTATTTGTAATGTAACTCTATCTGTTAGAGACAATAGTCAAATCGCTCTCGTATATTATTCTATTAAAAAGCTTAGGGCTATGTTAGATAATGTATTATATTTATATATATGGTATTTCTGAAAAATAAAGTGGGATGGTCTCTCTTTGAACGACGTTGGTATGTCTTCTCGATCAGAATTGAACTGGGGAAGAGTAGTAGTAGTTAGAAAAAAGAACAAGAATAATAATAAACCTTTCTACTATAGCTACAGGGCGTCAAATTTTGGGGAAGAGGCGTGCTCGATTACATTGACTCTATTGCTCAACTGGTACGTATTTCATTGACACCGAAAGGATAAAAGGCAAAGTCAACCTCGGCGGCATTCGATCTCAGAACGTAAAGACAGACGAAATTCTGCTAAATATTTTGTCCGGCGTGCTAACAATTCAGACATCTCGCCGCCGTAATAAGAATAATAATGAGAAATTAAATGGTAAGTATAAATTTATATTCGCGAACGCTACAACACATATACTGGGAAGATACTGGAGAGATACGGTCTTCTTCGAACGGATAACCTTCAACATAAAACTGTGGAATACCACTGTAACTTTCGTAGTGTTAATTTGTGCTAATATGTGCAATTTACTAAGACCAGAAAAAAAAATCAATTCTAGAAGGACAATAACAACATTAGTATAGTATTGCGATATGGAAAAGAAACTAGATTGCTAAAGAATCTTAGTGAGAGGGTGGCAATACTACAGCATTAGATCCTAACTCTTGGTAATGCAAACATTTGAAACAGTGATCTCATTAAGGTGTGTGTAAATCACACTGCCTTGAATTATTATTTTCCCAACTATTCCTTGAATTAAAATACTCTGCTTAATCTTTCTTCTGTTTCATTTCTTCATTATCTGGTTATCTATACGCCTGTAGCTCAATAGTTTCTATTATCTTCATTGGGAACTTTGGAAATGATTAATTCAGCTATCTTTGGGAGTATTCTTTTGTATAGAGAAAACCATTGATCGTTGTCATTGTTTCAAGATATCTCTTTAGACGTTAACGCCTTCCGACGTACGAAAGCATCAATTTTAAAAGCTGCTTGGCTTCAAAATCTTGTTTTTCCTTTGTACACTAATGCCGAAATGTAGTCGGCTCTTTTTACGTTGTTTAAGCGCAGTAAATTATGTCGTACTTTGCGACAAGTGTATATACAGACTACAGGTTAAATGTTTCAGGCAGTAATTATAGAGAAAAAGAAATATATGTTCACTGACTAACTAAAACACTTTTATCGACTCCTTGAACCTATATTTAATTCATGAAATAAATTACTCTGAATCAATTTCAGTTTTTAATTGCATAGATTTTATCTAATTTCGAATTGGTTTGCTGTCTTTGAATTATTTTCATCACAATACTAAACTAAGAATTTCCCGCGTTTACTAAATTCACAAAAGTTTAATATTGATTCACATAGATCTAAAACATTTTGTTTTAGACGCTATAGGTAAAGCAATGAAGATTGCCTGGAGCCCATGTTGTGTTTAATTAGTTTATTAAAATCGAATGAAATGAGTTTATTTAGAAACCCAATCTGAAGTTGTGATCTCATATTATTGAATATTACCTTTTTCTTACAACACTCCAGATCTAAATGTTCATTAGAATCAGAAATTAATACATAGGAGCATTGCCAGCATAAAACTGAAAAGATATTCAGTGTCTAGTTTCAATTGAATCGTGCGTTTGTTACATTGCAATATATTTTGTTAGGATGCCTACTTCCTTCCCTTTCTCGAACAATATAGTCTTAGTTTGCATTATTATGATCAAGCAAATGCAACATATTCAACCCATGTCTTTCTGAAACATATTTTCACACTTGGTGTGTTTAAAAACTGGATGAAGCATTCGTATGAAGGTGGTGTCAGAGCTGGCTTCAGTTTAGTGACTGGAAAAAATCAAGTAGTCAAAGAAAAAACATACAATGTGTCCATTTTAAGTGTTGTACATTGTATTTCTAGGAAAATTGACTGCTATTTCGAATAGCGAGTCGTAAAACTGCTTAAAGGATTCATGTTCGCTCGAACAGAAAGATTTATTGTTTGTCCCAAATGACTGTGTTTCACTGTACTATTTGAGATGTTATATATTTCTTGACATGTACTCAAAACACATCCGTGTAAAGCTTCTTTTGATTAAGATTGAAAATTAATGTTGGTTATACTCTAGACTTGAATTTTATATTTCTATTTCAAATACATTGTATTTCAGGTATTCTATATCTGATTCTGGTCCTGTATGCTACACCAAAATTTTGCTTTTCTAAGCCCTCACAGACTCCATCGTGAGTAATTGTCATTGAATTATCGTACCAACAAAAAATGGAGAATTTTTATTCTATCTATATGGGAAATAAAGAAAAATAACATACAATTCATAATTCTTGTAATACCTACGACCAATCTTGTTACATTTTTGCACACATATAACATACTTACACACATACAAATATGTGCATAGAAACACGAACTGACATTGCTAGGGCTGAACAGCACACTGCACATGGCGAATGAGAAGTAATATTAACACATGAATACAGAACATAAACATAACTATTCATATCGATGAAGACAGTATAATTTTTTCCTAAATACACACACAGACACAGAGAGACAAACAGTCAGACACACGCACTGTATATATATATATATATATATATATATATATATATATATATATATATATATATATATATGTACGTATGTGTATATGCGTGTATAATATATATGTATATATTTATGTATATACAGTATATAATATATATATAATATACAATATATGCATTCTATATAACGTTTTATCAACTAATGAGAAAGACTCGAACGCATGCATGTTGCCGCTCTGCATGTAAGAATAAAATGTTATTGAAGAAGAGGCTATGGAAGTTCCTACTATTTCATTGCTGTTGCGTTGCTTCCAGAAGGACAGCTGTTTGCTGTATGTAAAGCGTTGTATTTTTCATAGGTTGTTCGTTAATTACGACTTCAACGTTTACAATTGTGTGTATATCAGAAAGATGTAACGCTACTTATCCTAACTAGAAATCAAAAGTTCAAGACGTATGCTCATCCAATTGTGAATCCCTCAAATCATTGAATGTCATGCAATTGAATCTAGCCGCCCCATCTAAGAGAAACTGTGAGTATTTATAAACGAATACTTTTTTCTTTACAAAAGTTTGTTTTACACAAAAATTGTG
Organism: Octopus bimaculoides; assembly: GCF_001194135.2. Lineage (NCBI taxonomy): Eukaryota > Metazoa > Mollusca > Cephalopoda > Octopoda > Octopodidae > Octopus > Octopus bimaculoides. Next base: position 67,137,318 of record NC_068984.1, read on the forward strand.
TTTTTTTAATTATTTTTTTGATTTTACAAAAGAATATATTTTGGGTTTTCCCGTTTCCAAAATTTTACTTTTAGTTTGATGATAAATAATATTTTTACAAAAACAATATTTATTTGAAAAATAAAAGTTTAAAATTTGATATTCAGTTTTACAAGAAAATGTTTTAATATTCAAGAAATTACTAATTTTTTTGAAAGACATAGAATATATTCGATATGTTTACTTAATGTACACTGAGTTCTAAAGATGACTTACCTGAGGAGCTCCGTGGAAAGCGGGTAAATCACACATTACTGATGAACACCTTGATTACTTCCGTAGACAGTTGGGATATTATATAATAAATAGAGCCGTTTGTAATAAATTAAAACGTGCATACGGATTTATTTATTTTCTTGTTTACGTTGTGTAATTCTTTTATAAATAATTATTCAATAATATACCAGATTTGGTTATTCTCCCTCTTGCGTTTTGTTTTCTGCCTTCCTTGTTATTTTTTATGTACTATTTCAATGGAAATCGATTTCGAGTTTTCGCCTGAAAATATAAATGATACAAAACTGGTTACTATCTAAAGATGCTAGTTTTGTATGAAAGCATATGGAAGTATCGTAAATAGTTTAAAACAATTGCGAGAAAGAAGTAGGAAAAATGAACACAACATATTGATTTTTCTACTTAGTTGCATGTTCCTGAAAATGAATTGAAAGAAAGTAGGGTGAGTTAGTTGAATTGACTCCAGCATAAAACTGCTATTTATTTGACAATCTTTGGAAAGAGAAAGGCAGGGTCGAATTTGATATTCCTAAAGAAGAGAGAGGAAACTAAGAAGTAAAATAATTTGATATAGACATTAAGCTACATTGCATTATATCTATGTTTTTGCTAAATGTATATGCATTATGTACACAATCATGCTCATTTTTACAAATGGGTAAAATGGAACTGAGCAGAAATCAGAGTATATAGATGTATATATTAGAATATATTTATGTTATCTATGTTATTGGCTGATAAAGTCTGAGTCTATGACGACACAGAAACATCTGTCATAAACCCTAAACTTACCTTCTAATAACAAAAATACAGTCTAATGTAGAAGGCACTACTACATATCTGATTTACAAAAATGAGATAATTCAAATGTTTGGCTTTTGCCAAAGAAAAGAGACCAAGATACCTATACCATGAAATATATTGTAAGAGGAAATGTTTGGTACAGATTGCGTTTGACACGTTATTCTTGCATTGGATCAATATATGGACATAGGAACAGAAACAGATACATATACACTCTTTCTGCATAGACATTCATACTTAGAAGTGCATGTAATAAGCTACAAGCAAATGATTACAAAAAAACCAATCTCACAAACCACAAGACGGAACATGTCTTAATCACATAATCCCATGTCAATGCAATCATTTCTATAGATACCAAAATAAGCAGAACCAATGTACACACACGCACACACACACGCTCACACACACACATACTACACATGTATAGGTATAACAGATATTGAAAATTGCCTCTAGCCAAACCATACAACATTTACATCACATGTATAAATGTATGTTTTCTGCTATATTACATTTTGGAATTAATTAGAAGTTATTTTTATTTTATAGAAAAGCGCTCATGAGATTTATCCACAATTTTATCTATCGTATGTTTTGTCAGAGTCTGAATGTTATCCTTTAAGTTACCTAAGGAGCGTTTTAGAACGTCCTATTTCTTTTTCTCTTTTAATTTTACTCTTCCGCTATCAATCATGTCCATGTTTTCGGTAGAAGAAAACTGTGAACGTTTTGTTTCAACTTTGGTTGTTTGATATATTCAAGGTCAATAGTTTTGAAAATTATATATACCTAAATTACTGTAATTAACATTTTCAGTAGTTTCTCTTTTAATTATCAAGATTCCATTATTAAGTTTTCTTTATAGCTATCGAAATCTGTCACAATTTTTAATATTTTTTCGTTGTTTTTTTTTCTAAACTTATTATGAACTGAAGTTATCGGATTTTATAAACGAATATTTCGTGAAAACAAAATGCTCTTTAGAAATATTTTGAGAAAACGTAGGCATAGGAAATAGTCCACGTCGAAAAATTAATGATACAAAGAGTAACGCATTCTTTTAAACATGGCCATTTAGTTGAATGCTAATGACGAAATATTCAATTTGAAAATACACCCCATTGTCTGGGGAGATTGCTTGCTTTATTTGAATAATTTTATTTCGAGAATAAAAGGAACATAGTTGTATAGAAGAACGTGATGTTAAAACGTAGTATAAAAACCTTTTATTTCAGTTTGTGATATAATCAATGTTAGAATTAAAAAGCTTCACAATTCTTAATACGTGTGTGTATAACCTTAATGCTGGAATTGCATTTATTTTCAAATACGCTTCTGCATCAACATATTGTCAAATGATATGAAACGAAAGGAAGCCAAAACAAGGGAATCTGTTATTCTCGCCTTGAATTAAAATTTTAGTGTTTTACAATTATTAATAAACCGATAAAAAAGCAAATCATTTGTGAGCGTGAACGATGTTTTGTTGAAAACTTTACTCTCTCAATCTAATCCATACTGCTTGCACACACACTCATATATAATATAAACCTCTATATATGAAGAGTTTTGCAGGTGTGTGCTTCTAAAAACGGCACAAAACGCTGCGAAGTATTCAACATTTATGTAATATATTAATAGCGTTCAGAAATGAACAGTACCTTGCTACGTTACTTATTTTATAAATGTCTATACATGCTCATAGTAATGTTCGTTTGTGCATTCATTTAAATATGTACGCATTTGATCAGACATCAGTGTAACCTGTTTTGTGTTACATAATGTCTATTTGCATACGGTCATAGGGTCATAGGCGATGTGGTTAGTTCTTGTCAAGGAGGTCTTACGATCAATTGTGCCAGGCCTTTTATTCATAAAATAAGTATCGAAGCAAGGTACTGTTCATTTCTAAAAGCTATTAATATATTACATAAATGTTGAATATTTCGCAGCGTTTTGTGCCGTTTTTAAATGCACACACCTGCAAAACTCTTCAATAAATCGAGGTTTATATAATATAGGTAAAAATCCTCTAACATACTTGCCTATATACAAAGGTAGGTGACGTACATAAGAATATATGGAGAGTGTTAAATCAACTTCACTTACCGAAGAAGTGTTTCTATGAAGAAAATAAATCTCTTTTTACTTGATAGGTTTTTCAATGATAACGAACGCGCAAGGCTATAGATTTCCTAATATAACAGGCTAGTTGTTTAGTGCCAGGCTTTGAAAGGTGAAGCTGAAGCGTAGAGAATATCTAACTTTCGCTGAATCTGTGCTACTTGTAGAAGTTCTACTTCTAATTAGGACCATTTGGGGATTCACAATACATTGATCTGAACGAGTTAAATTTTCGCGCGCATGTATTGGTGGAAATTAAGATAATAATACGCAGTTTGAATTATAGCCGAACAAAAGAGAATTTACCAATGATGAAGGTATTTCTCGGTATTTGTTGCAACACAGATTCTAACATCTGGGAATTTAATGTAGTTTTCAGTACTGAATTATTAACAATGTTTTTCCCAGAAGAGATTATCTGAAAGAAGCCATTGGATAGTATCATAGAATATATTTAAGAACAAGTAGATTTTCTATAGAATAAAAAGAAGCTATTTTCCTGTCGAGAGATTAGAAATGATTAATTGTGATCGAAAGCTTCGTTTGCGCGTACACATACGTACATACAAATATATACACAGACGTCTACATATGCAAGAAGAGAAAACAGCATACAAATTCACATACATACTCATGCACACACTTAAACGAACCCAGATATGAAAAGAACAGCATAATCTCATTACGTTTATATGTTTATTGTAGAGAAGAGAACTATATGCATCGACAAAAATGTGTTTTAAGTATACTACAGGCAAATGTATAAATATAAAGGTAGCGTAATGGATGATAGAATAGTGGGAATACTTAAGCCAAAAAAAAAATGATTGTAGATAGATCTATAAATTAAAACTAATACTGTAGGATATATAAAGGAAATTACAAGAATGTGGCATATGAAACGATCAATTAACCCACTCAATCAAAGTTCCAAATGAATTAAAAGAAATAAATTTACAAACATCGTTATGGTCAAAATAAATATTTCATTTAATATATTTAATGAAAAAATACCAGCAACAGAGAAAGTGTTAAGAAAGCATATATCTTTTATCTTTTACCTGTTTCAGTCATTAGACTGCAGCCATGACGGGGCATCACATTGAAGAACTTTTAGTCAAATGAAATTATCGCAGTACTTATTCTGTCTATCTCCCTTCTGCCGAATGGCTAAGTTGTGGGAACGTAAACGAACCAATACCGGAAGTCAAACGGTGCTGGGGGATAAACACGCGCGCGCACGCGCACGCACACACACACACACACACACACACACGACAGGCTTATTTCAGTTTCCGTCAACCAAATCAACTAACAAGGTTTTTGTTGGCCCGAGGCTATAGTAGAAGACACCTGCCCAAAGTGATACGCAATGGGACTGAACTGGGAACCATGTGGTTGGGAAGCAAGCTTCTTACCACACAACCACGCCTGCGTATGATGATTTTGTTAAAATGGTTGCATGCTATTTACCCTTTATCTATAAATTTATATAAAAAAAAACTATTATCATCATAATTCAAAGCTTTAAGATATTAGTCTTTTTGTAAAGATTTTAGAATTTATATTATTGAAGCTTCCCCAATTGCGTGTGGCTATGAGATCATGATGAAATATATTTGAATAATATGCAAGTTATATAAATAAAACAATAAGTATGAAAATTGAAATGTTTTAAAATGATAATGGAATGTTTTCTTATAAGTTCTTACGTTTAACAGTTAAAGAGGTCGTATTCTTAGCGAGAAGGTTGGTTACGTTTATGAGGTTTACTAACACTAACAGACTTGAGAGAAGATGTTTGTATGTAACTCGAACATTTATAGGCCGATGTTTCTGTGGAAAAAAACTTGATAATAGACATTTCAGTGGGATGTTTTCTGGAGGCGAAGTTATCAAGAAAGTATCTTTTTTTATGAGTTATTTGGAGTTAGAAAGTGTAAGATTTGACAGAAAAGACGGGAATCAATACACGAGTTTAGGGAGTGGAAGAGAACGCAGTTTGATGGCTCAAAAAAGCCCTTCGTAGTAGCGGTTGGAAAGATACGTATATATATATATATATATATATATATATATATATATA
>NC_068984.1:67142801-67151383 GCF_001194135.2 Octopus bimaculoides
ACACACACACACACACACAGCTCCTCGGATTTGGGTCACCGTTTCTTTCCTCTTTTGTTATCTCCCCCTTTTTCTTAGCTCTCCTGCGCGAACTTCCTGTTCAGCAACTTCCTGTCCAGCAGTCGCCATGATTGATCGCTGACAAAACATTCAATTTTTTTCCTCCATGTTTTTCTCCTTGTTTTCTCCATATTCTTTCTGTTGAAGAGCGTAGCTCGAAACGTTAAATACTTTCTGTATTCCCGAGCGTTATACTAATACATCCTTTTGTTGTTTACACCACCTGTCCTCGTCTGCTGTTGTTTTTTTTCTTAAATTCTCCTATATATATATATACACATACACAAACACACACGGACATACCTATTTATATATGCAGAAAAAAAGAGAGAGAGAGAGAGAGAGAGAGAGAGAGAGAGAGGAGAAGGAAAGAACGAACGACAGTGAGAGAGCGGGGATAGAATATTGTTAGCGAGTAATACTGGTGTGTTGGCGAATATTTTTCGTTAATCAAGCAGATGAGGATTTTGTAGCTCTGGTTTGGATAGTTGTTTGGATAACAAACATCGTCCCAGATGTGTAAACAGAACAAAGATGAACATCCACCTTTTCAAATGCTGTGCCAGTGTTCACTGGGACGAGAGTCATACTCAACAGCATGATTTGCATGATTATAACTCTTTATATAAATGTTTAAAAGCTCAAAAGATTGAATGCGTGAGTTATAGATGAGTAGTGTAATGGAGAAAAGAACGCCAAGTTACTGCGTTGTTATTTAGCTCCAAATGAAATCGAATTGACCTATAATCAAATGTATCCATATTATGTTTATTTCGTACTCTTTTCAGCAATAGTGTGCTCAGGGCTACTTAACCTATGCTGATCTTATTAAAAAAAGCAGTAAGATGTACTTTAAGTGATAGGTGATTGTGAATATGTAGATATATGGTGAGACAAGTTGAGCAATGAAAGAATTTGAACGATGTGCTGTTTTGTTTGTGTTTCTGTCTGAATTTTGAAGCAAACTAGAATTGATGTTATAGAGAGAAATAATAACGTAATTTTCGTTTAGTAAGGGGTTGTGGTTCAAATCATGATTGAAAAAATGGCTACTGATCTTGGAGATGACAGGGGGAGTATTAACAAAGAGATTGATTCTTTCTCTATATAACTATGAGTGTAAAAGATAACACATAGAAGTTATTCGAGTAGTAATTAGAAGAAGGAACATTTGTATAGAACATATGAGAAAGAGAGAGTGAGAGAAGGGGTAACAGAGATAGAGAAATATCGAAGACTAGGTAAGTTGAGATTGAAGCAGGAAGATTGTGGATGGGGCATAAAAAGAGAAGAAAATTAACAATAGAATTTAGCAGAGTGTTTTTTCGAAAAGACTATCAACTTTCGAGAAATCCATGATCAATGTTAAAGAAATACAACTGACTAGCACTGGGGAAACATTTATAAAACCAGAATTTTCAAAATGAAATGTATATCTTAATAAGCCAATACACACTGCTCCCTGAGTCAGTTGTAAAATGGTAAATTTAGCAACAGGTGTGTGGTATTTACAGGTGAAGTCAGAGAAACACGATAGTCACATCGATTTTGCTAAAACAGCAAAGTTTACCGATAGAATTAACAAGACAACTAATTTGAGAATATGAAACACATATACTTTTATTTTAAAGTAGTAATACGTTTAAAGTAAGAATAGTAGCTTCTGAGAAGCTTCTATCAGCAGAGAGTCAGTTTCATAGATTGAATGGAATATCAAAAGTAGATATAAAGTTAATGGATTTAAAAAAAATATTAGTTAAATGTTATAAATTCATTCAAAGACAAATCCTCCTTAATCCAACATATTTGTTTTCTTTTATCTCACAAGACTTTTTAAAATGATGATTATCAAGCTCTCAAACCATTGTACACCACTCTCAAGTATTATATATACAATATACTAATAACTTCAGCACATGACTGAATAGTCATTTCAAAAATGAATATCATAAAGAAAACTAAGATATTATCTTTCTCACTAAATTAATTTAACAAAAAGTATTCTGTAAAGTATTATATATTCTTATTTGAGTACCTGTTTAATTCCATTACGCAGAAGAAAATTCGACAATATATCTCTAATGGAGAATTTCATTGAAATGAAAACCAGTAGATTGTCAGAATCAGACAGAGCGTCAGAAAAATGCATTGCGAAATTTGGATAGGTTTATTTACGTTCAAAGTTCAAATCCTACTTTGAAATAATACAAGTCAATATGTTACTTGGTTTTTGCATTTGGCTTACAAGATTCTTGACGTGAATTCGTTTGTTGAGACAAATCCTGTTGTGTCTTGCGAGGTTATTATGCCAATAATAAATACACTTAGAGTGCGTGTTTATTATTGAAATAATGAGCCTTACCCAAGTACAAAACAGTAAATATTTAGTTTCTAAAAATAAAACTTATATTAAACCCATCTTAATATTTTATATAAATCAAAACTTTCAAAACTATTGATTTCTTATTGTCGTTAAGATTTTAAATCTTATTATAGAAGCTTCCATATTGGCTACCAATAAAAGTGCGTATATCGTAAAAACTCTTGCTTTTATTTATAGCGTATTATGTAATTAGTTCCCTATTTGACGAATCTCTTTCAATATATTCTTAGAAACCACTTCAAGACTCATTCAATATAGAAAATAATAGCCACAGAGAAATATAAGCAACCAGAAATAATACAGCCACTAGCTTTTGAAAATTTACCAATAATGTCATACTTCCTAAAAAAGCTAAAAGTGATTTTCATCGTGGATTCCGGATGCTATTTTCTCAATCTCTGCAACATACTCTCAACCTCATATGCAATTATACAATAACTGCATCGACACTTAAATTGATAAACTGATCATTAATTATGTAATATAAATGTTTCTGTCTCCTATCTTCCTTATATTCCCCTTTTTCGTCATTATAATAATTAGACGGTGGCGTTATTTGAGACAAATCTGCATGCAACAAGAACAAAACTAAATCATGAAGTGCAGCAAAGTTTAAACAACTAATGGAATACAAATATAAATCATTATAACAAAGAAAATCTTTATTTATAGCCTGAACCTGAAGCCAGTAGATGTATCATATCTAGATTTTCTTTACGTTTCTACTAACCAGAAGCCCAATAATGATCCTGAAAGCTAATTATTTCATACCGTCATATTAAGCAATTGGTATTCTTTACAATATTACATATTCCCATTTGAGTGTCTACTTAATTTCATTAGTTAAAAGAAACTTCAATAGTATATGTCAAATGAGCATTTCGTGTCGTTTTTGTAATTACATTTACAGCTCTAAGTATCAGTTTTAGTGGAGTTCGTTTTTTTTTTAATTCGAAGCAAAGAAATTTAATTGCTCGGTGGTAATCAAATTAAGATATATCGTTAGAGAGTTTAAATTGAAGTGGTAATAGATATTTCAGAAAAAGACCTATAATATTTAAACAATAAAGTTTCTTACAGAGAAGAAAATGAAATATAACCTGTTTTTGATAGACGTTATTAGTGGAATTTCTAAAGCTCTCCACAAATTTAGCTGTGAGGGTATTAATATTCACAAATATCATGATGTCTGCTTAGATATGAGAACATACAGGTATTCCAGTTGTTATTAAAACATATGTGAAAGAGGAAATCATATTCAAGTTGGAGAGAATACACTTGTCTGCAATGATTTTGCTTTCCTTAAGACGGTTTATAATTAAATTGAGAGGTAATGATTCCAAATATCACAACGTTTGACTATCCCGTCAATCTCAGCCGTCAAACATTATAGGCCAGAATGCTTTACCGTTTTTCGGCATTCCAGGAAAATTATCCATGTTATTAATTCTTCATTTAAAACCATTCGCTTTATTTAAAATTGAACTAGTATCTTGCAGATATTTTAAAAATGGAAGTCACGTTCATATCTTATAAAGCTTATACACTATAAGTACCTAATTACTATATTCCCTAAAAAAATGAAGGCATCTGACATAGGTTCTAAAGGTAGAGACTATCTTTTAATAACTGTTATCAGTTGAGAAAGATTATAAGACAGATAAAATCCCTCTTATGATATCATTTAAAATGTGTTTCCTTTCATACTAATTAGTCACAATTAGTGCATCTAAATAAGTTATTAAAAAAATCATGGAAGTAATAATGAAAGAGATGAAATACTTCAAACTCAAATGATATTTAGAAGCTTCAATGTAATTGACACAATGTTTGACCAGCAAAATAATTTCTTTATGTATGTGTATGTATAGATAAGTCATGATAAAGGAAATCCTTAGTTGAGAAAGGAATGGCAAGAGTGATGGAAAATGCTGGAACCATGTGATATCAATCTCAGCTGTCTAATTCATCAAGTGGGAGAAGACAGCTCGGGTCGAAACTACGAGCTGACTGTCGGCGGTGGCTATTACATACGTACAAGCAAAAACATATGTATGCATATTATATCAGCTCACTCTTATTGCTACTGGTAACATGTAACCCAGTACGAATTGTAGCATGGTGGGGTCGTCGGCGACAAGACCGGCAAACCTACCAAACTTACTTGGTAATGAAGGTACTTTACTTAGGATAGCGTCCAGGACGAGAATCAAAATGTGTTAAAGGACTGATGAGTTCAGTAGAATCAGCTGGGAGTGAGATACCCCTTGTCTTTATTTAGACATGTATCTAGGAAAGGGATATTCTAAAATAACACTTGCCTCGATGCAAAGCCGAATATCTTGCTCTTGCTTGATTCTGGAATACATGTTATTGTAGGGGAGACTGTTAGCGGTGTTGTGCGAGCTATTACTGACTTTAAATTTCAGCACAATCATTGTTGACAGTCATTGTCTTTAACATCTAGGATATGATAGTTGGTCATTGATAGTCGTACGCATCTACGAGTTGACAGCTATCATGAATATATATATATATATATATATATATATATATATATATATATATATGCACCAGAGATTCCTTCAGAAATAAAGTGCAATGAACAAGTAGTCACTCTAGACGCTGAAAATAGTTGCCAACTATCCCTTAGATCTTACTCTACTATCTTACAAAGGGAGAATGTATTGCATAATGTAGTCCTAGATAAATTAATTTGTGATAATCGTGGTTGGAAGTCTTCTATCACAGATATGCTCACTGGTACTGACTTGTGGGTAAACACAAACAGCAAAACTATATACACAAGAAATTTGACGTCACTATTTTACGGCGGCTTTAGCTTGAATAACATTAGAGTTGTCAAACGTTTAGTAAGCTGCTCTGTGGCTTAAAATCTCAAGATCGTACGATACAGATTGAAAATATGTCTCACTGTTTCGCCGAAAAGTCATGCATCTGTTTGGTACTGAAAGAATAAAACAATATCTAATAGATATTCGGTCGAACAGTTGTGTGATTATACAAGTAATACGGGACAAATAGTAACGAATGGGATTCGGTAGTCTAAAATAATTTAAATTAAATCTTAGAGTTTCATCATGTCAGTTTCAATGTAATTTACGTATACATTATATTGTTTAGAGTGACTGTTGAATTCAAATCTACTTTGAAAATTACACGTTACTTCGAATCTATACCGTTCTTTTGATAGATGTTGTAGAGCGAAGATGGGAATTATATTCTTAGAATTCACACCATGGAAATTGGTGACAAGTTTACTTAAATTATTCATTGAATAATTTTCAACACATTTTGATGGAAATTATTGCAGATTGCTCAAAATATCTGCTTGGAAGATATAACACTTAACACTAAGAGGAAATAAAAAGAAAAAACGTTCTAAAAAATAAATACAATAACAGGGAAAAATAACAAGGTAATCAGGAAGTTAATTTTATTGGTGGAAGGTATACTTAATAGTATTACCTGAGGCTAGTTATTGTCCATAATAATAAACCTCATATATCAGTCAAATTACTTACCGTTTAGTGTTCGGTGGGGAAAATTCAATTGGCAGTTCTAGACAATTTTATATTTAAGTTTTGAAGAGGTTTTGGCGCGAAGCCACTTTCAGAAAAAAGCTAAAATTGCATCTCATTAATTCTATTTTATTTAATTACGTACTAGGAGCGAATTTCTGAAGACTGCATCTATTAGAATGGCTCTTGAAATATACTGTAGTTAAGAAAAAACGAAAAATTCTAGAAGCATAAAATAAATGATCGAAAATGTATCTCCTTCAAAATTTTTCGAAAGAAATGTAAATGTATTTAGATATGGTATAAAATGACATTAGCAACTTCTTTGTTCTTCACATGCTTTCCCAGAATAGTTTACGTTTTAGCGCATTACACTTTTTTTGCAGCCAATAGGCTGTAGTCATGCTGAGACAGCAGGTATTGAAACATTTTCAGTTGGCACATCAAGAGCTCAAATAAATACATTAATTTGCGTCAGAGAAAACATAAAGTAGTAGTTGTCAATAAATAGTATTCTTCTATTTTTACTTTCGAACATGCTGATATCTATTCATTGCTACTATGTTCAGTGTTGAACCATTATATCTTGTGATATCTATTTGCAGTAAGGAGGGCATAAACGTAGTGTTTGAGTTGGTCATAAACAAAACTGCAACAACGGTAGCAGAATAAACATTTCTAATCGTCAGACGGTCTAGCAGCAACTAGAAACATTTTACTAGTAAGCCCATTTTAACAATATCCTAGAATTTAAGCAAATTTTGAGAAGAAAATTTATATATCTTAGTAAAACTTGATTTTTCTGCTGTGTATTACATCTAGTGTAAAACAAAAATACACTTCTCTAATAAAAAGGAAGAACACAGCTATATAGAAAAAATACACGAGGAACGGAGCATCAGTTTGAAATCTCACAACCAGTAAAAAATATTCTTACAACTGACGTCTATTTTATTTAAATGTGTAAAACATGGTTCAGTATCATTCACAGGATTCATGGTAGTTAAGATTCTGAAGCAATTTCGAATTCTCTTTCTAGAAAATAAAATTGTAACTAAAATTGGTAGTCTAATGAAAATCAGAGCAAGATAGATGTGTATGTTATTGAGTCAACACCACAACATATACCTCTATTGATTTTGCAACTAACTAACTGCTGATTACACTTGATATGTAAAAAAGATGTCACAAATACACTTTTATACTTCGATTTCAATTCATTAAAATGTACACGCATTGAAAGCAAAACAAGTATATGCAAAATAGCGTAATTCTCGTTTTCATTTGGAATAAAGAACACACACACACACACACACACACACACACGCCGAGCTATTTTGAAATGAAAGACAAAAGTATAAAACTATACGCAACATAATATGAAGTAGTCTTCAGTATTCGTTATTCAAAATGAAATCAAGAATTACACCATTATGCATATTTGTTTTACTACATTTTAATGAATAGAAAGCATACGTATAAACGTGTATTGGTGACATTATTTGATACACCAACTATTAAAGTTATATCTGTAATATAATCAGTAACTGGTGAGTTACAAAATTCATCTTAGCAGGAGTGCCAGAAAATGCGGAATGTCTGATTTGATAAGTTATTCCACCATATAAGAAGTCTTTTAAAATTTGTCTTTTACATGAAATATTTTAATATACATTTACAATGTAAAAGTATTATCTCTCTCAACCTATCTATTCATTAAACATGGTATGTTACTTTTCTTTTTATAAAACCAAATTATAATTGTGAATAGAGACATTTCTTTGTTATTTTATGAGTTAAAATAATATTCTAGTTATTTTTGTTATTTTCTTCATTCCATTTTTTCGAATTCCTTTCATAAATATATTTAATGCTTTCATACAAAACACTATTAATTTAAAATATACCAAATCTCAACTCTATGTTTCTTTTTCATTTTGTTGAAAATTAAATTTTAGAAATATGGGTCTCACCGAGAAGTCGCCAAATACATCAGCTGAAACTGATGTTAAGCAAGAACAATTCAGCTGTCATTTAATAAATATGATTACATACGTTTTATACTACTGCCAATTTAACTTTATTAACTGTTCTTTTAATACTTATAAACTCAGCTTTTATACTATGCTCTACTTTTAAAATATTGACAGATTTATTTGATATGTTTCCTTTACCCAAACCGGCTAAAGTTTCAGCCACTCATATTAATGCTTTTGAATAAGCAATTTTATTTATGAAATGCAATAACATGCTGAATATAGCTATGTTGTTTTAGATATATATATCTAAAAGGAAGTTAATTATTTTCGTCAATGTAAACGTGACATACTCGTAAAAACCTGATATGTTTTGTGCAGTTAAATTGACAACTATATAATTGTTATAATTGATGACATATCTACTAACAATTGAGAATAAAACAAAGTTGTAATTAATTTCGGTTTCCTTTCTTTATATAAATCGATATCATTTTACTAGTTTCTGGCAGTAGTCAGTGGCCATGCTGAGGTACGTCACACACGCATATTCACACCTACACACAGACACAGACACATGCATGCCAATATGTATATATATATATATATATATATATATAT
>NC_068984.1:67152178-67155431 GCF_001194135.2 Octopus bimaculoides
TAGAACAATAATTAGATATATATATATCTCAACCAACAATAAGTGCCAAATGAATTAATATGAAATACTTATTTTATAAAGATAGAAAAATTATTAAAAATATCAAAATAATAACCATTCAATAATCCTCCCTTCCTCCATTACAATAACATGTATATTATATACAAAAAAACAGCTTACATAAATTATCATTGTTTTAAATTATCTTTGTTTTAAATACAATTTGAACGAAGTTTAAGTTTAAAATCATAATGAAAATAAAATTAGTACATATTTAACCGGTGTAATAGTTAAAGCTATACTATTTAAAGCTAAAAACGTTTATTGAAACTTGGTTATTTTTCCTAAAACTATATATTTTATATATATATATATATATACATGCACACACACACATGTACACATACATACAGATACACACAATAAAATGGTTACAATCAATGTCTACTGAGATGACAGACACATACCAATATTTAAATTTTAGATCTTGTCACTCATTTCACATTGGAAGAAACATCCCATACAATGTGACCGGGAGTAAGGATCATATGTTCAATAATTACGGATATAGACAAGAGAAATGATTGATAGAATTATATATATTCGTTCAAATAAAACTTATCCAAAAGGCATAGTAAAGCATGCCATAACCAAGACAAAATAGATCCTACTCTCTGCCCTACGGAGAAGCCCTCACAACAAGAGCGAAGACCAAACACAAATATGAATATTCTATTTGTATTAACAACCAATAATCTTCGGGGGCCATAACATTTGTTTAGCCAAACGATATTTTCCAATTCTACACTAATCGTCAAATCTTTGAAAAATAATTTAAGAGTCACACATTGTAAGTAGTCAAAAACAGCCACCAAAAAATAAAGGACTTTTAACAAAGGCGAAATTGAGATCAAACGAAGAAATTATATAAGCACCAAATTATGGAGACCTTAGTTGTAGGAAGAGTAAAAGAAATGAATAGGGAACAACCAAGAATGGGAAGAAAATGAAGGTTAATTCAAATATGAATTGCAAAACAAAAAATCTCATTTATTGTATTACATACTCATATTGCAAAGATAATTATATCGGCCAAATGGGATAAAAATTTATAAATCGGTTTAGAGGAAAAAAACAATAAATCAAACATTCATCTCTTAGAAATGTTCCATGTAGCGAAAAATCTAGACAATTGTACAAATGGAAAATTCAAAATATGCTCTTTTAAAAGAAAAATAAAAGTAAAAATGATCAACTGCGGAATGCAAAATAAGAATACTTTATAAGAATTCTAAATCCTAAACGAAACCGAAAATAGTCAACACAAGTTCTAAAATAACGTCTCTATATGGATTACCCCATAACACGTGTATCTGAAAATCTGTGAACGGTGGAAACGCTTAAATACAATACAGAAACTTTTCATAATAGGGTTAGGTTGTTATTTAACTTCAGGTTAGTATTGATTAAGCTTACCCATTATGAAAACTTCAAGGCGTGACTTTCCCTTTATCTTTGTATGTCTTGGGTTACGTTCTCGTGTTCTTACGACTGTTGAGTGTACTTTGAAGGAAATTTGGTTGATGTTCCTAACAGCTGGAGTTCTACTTCATTGAATCACTAAATATATTTTCTATCAAGCAGGGCTTATTAGCGTTCATCAGTGTTCAATATCCTAACCTACACTGGTAGGGTAAATTTGAGAAATTTAATCATGAGCTGAGCACTAAGGGCAGTTCAGTACCACTCCAAAAACTCCATAGCACCCTCTGAAACAAAGTTATTTTCGCATTTAGCTTTCTGTCGGATTGAATAAGCCTTGTAGAGAAGAGGAAATTCAATTCATGTGCAACAGACTGCCCATCCCATATCATATAAACCTGACTCTAATATGCAGTGAAACTAATGGCGTATCTCCATCCATTTCTGGGACGAAAAAAACAAACAAACAAATATGCCTTACGTTTGATAAGGGAGGATGAATAATGATGTCGATGACGTCGATGAAGGGGGAACGATAATGCCAACAACATCAATAATAACAATCATGATGTTTATAATAATGATGATGATGATGATGACGATGAGAATGACAACGACAACGATGACAGCGATGACGAACAACGATGTGGAACAACGTTAGCGATAACAATGACGAAGAGGATGATTATGATGATATCGACAGTAGTAGCGATAGAGATCACGAAATGACATCAGCAATAATAGAGGATGACGATGTTGAAGATGATGATGATGATGATGATGATGACGACGGCGACAACGCAGCTGTTTGCTGTTGTTTCTAAACCTATCGATGATGATGATGATAATGGTAATGAGGGTGAAAATGATGGAGATGATGTTGTCAATGATGGTGATTACAACGGCAACACGATAGTGATCATACCGCTCTCACTCAGAACGTGTTTTCAAGTTGCTCAAGATACATTTACATCTCCTGAAGACTTTTTACGTATAAAGTCTTTATCTTATATTATGTTTCTACATATGAACTACGTTGAACAGGCCAATACTTATATATATATATATATATATATGTATGTGTGTATGTATGTATGTATATATATATATCTGGGAGTCGGTTACCTTATCTAGTATTTATGACGAATCTACTAGTAATAAACGTAGACGTTTTATTATCAACAGAATTATCAGTGGTATTGGACTTCGAATTATCTAACAGAACATCTGCTCAGTATTAATAAAGTTACTATAGCAACTATGCAGCTTCCTGTCGTGGCTTTTCAGCCATGATTCTGAGGACAATAAAAATAAATATATTGATGTCAGCACCTCGAAAAATCGAAAAATAACAACGTTGGTTCATGGGAAATTTGGCTTTTTCTTTCTCTTTCTTTATGTAGATGTCATTGTTATTATTATTATTATTATTATTATTATTATTATTATTATTATTATTATTATTATTATTATTATTATTTTTATCTCACACTTGCAGAAGCAGAAATGGAAGCTGCGTTACATACTACTACTAATGACGCTGCTGCTGCTGCTGTTGCTGCAGTTGCTGCTGCTGGTGTTTTCACTACTGCTAGTACTGTAACTACTATTACTGTACTACTATGATTACCATCTCCCCTCTTCTTTCTCCACCACCTCCACCTCCATTACCGTCTCCTCATTCATCACCGTCTCCTCCTCCTCCTCCTCCTCCTCCTCCACCACCACCACCATCACCATCTCCACCACCATCACCATCTCCACCACCATC
>NC_068984.1:67155584-67159114 GCF_001194135.2 Octopus bimaculoides
TCCTTCCTCTCCACCACCACCACCACCACCACCGCCGCCGCCTCCCCTCCCCCTCCTCCTCCTTTCAAATCGTATAACTAATGCATTCATAAGCCAAAGAGGAAGATCGAGACAAAGTCGGAGCGTTTTCATGTTCGCTGCACCTGCTTGAAATGTCAGCGAAATAATTCGTAAACCACATAGACCAACATTCTTATCAAGCAAAAAAGACATGAGTAGCAGTAGTTCTCAATAAAACATGTTTGAAAAATCATATAAAAACCGGATTGTCATATTTGAATTGTCTTTAGAAGTGGATATACGCGATCGTGTTTGTTTTGGGAGTAAATCACCACCACTAAACAACGAGTGATATCAGTATTATTCATAATATCATACGGTATACGTTGAAATATAAAAACGTTAGAACTAAAAGGTTAGGCTAAAGAAAGCGCAAGAAGAGTTCCAATGATTTATTAAACTACTGCTGCTGCTAATCATACTTAATGTTCCTTTGTCGTTAAATTCCGATAGCAAATATAATTACAAAGATTACTAACTATAGTATTGAAGGGCTTTTGATTAGTAGGATACTTTTTGGACTATGTTGTTGCTTTGATTTTGATTTTGCTCAGCTCTTTTCTTTTGTGGTTGTGTTTGACCTCGGTGAACTGTGAATCGTCCAAAATCTCAGAAAATTATTACTTAAGGGAGCCTTCGCTGCTATGTTAAGAAGGTCGAGTGACCTGTAGGGTTCCTTTAGATCAGTGTTTGGAAATTTTGAACTTTGTGACTAAGTATCATATGCTTAAACAAATGGAGTAGAACAATTGAGTTTGGGAAGACGTACATTTTAGTAGTACAGTATCAAGTTGAAAGTTTGTAATGTAGCGTTATACGCACGGATGTTACTTACAAGGCTGCCTTGTTTAAGGAGAAGCGATCCTTGTGAAAATAACAAACTGCACGCTGGGAAACAAAAGAAGCTTGCGGGCAATTCAAATACTTGAAAATATTCTTTGTTTTTCTATTGGCTACGTTGTAGGCATTGTGATTGTACTTCAACCACTCGCCGGTGGTTATAGTAAGTGCTCTAGGTAGGATTCTTTGTGTGTGGATCTGTAAAGAATGATTATTGATAAACCAACAAGGAAACCTCAACATAGCTATTCTACTAACTGGAAATAACTGCCATCCCTCTCTCAAATCTTATCTTAAATAAATAGAAAGATGTATTAGTTAATGCAGGCCGACATATATTTGGAAAGCTTTTGATCAGAGGTGATCGCAATTTAATACAAAGCTGTACTTCAGGTCTGAGGTTGTAGGTTTTGGTTTTGTGAGCTATATAGAGGGACATATCTCTCGGTCACTTCCTTAAATGTCGCAGATGGCTCGGAAATGTAGTGCATTTTCTGTCAAATAATATAGGTGTCTGAGTTTTCACAAAGTAATCGAATTGAAGAATCAAATGATTCGGAGGTTAGATGTTGAGCAGAAAGAAGATATGGGGCATAATGACTTGATTATGCAATGGTCCGTTAATTTCTGATGACGGATAAAAATTAGCAGAGTGAAGGATGATTTAGGAGGTGAAAACGAAATGTGGAGTATTTGAAAAGTTACTGTGTCGGCAAAGATCACAGATTGGTGAGGAAGTTGGTGGCGTAGGCTTGAGAGAATTGCAAACGCCAAGAGATGCTGTGTACATTGAATTTTCTGATGATGATAGCGTCAGTGAAAAGTGAAATGAAGTAGACGTCCTTGATGTGAAATAAGAGATAAGTCAATAAATACTTGTGGTTGCATACATTTAGACAACAGTATAAAGACAGGAGATGAACTGAGAGAAATGCAGAAGACTCAGAGACAGTGAGAATTTTGTTTGGAGAACTGAATAGTTGGTAAAGTGGTTGCTTCTATGCCTAAAAATCCCTTTCACAGGAAGTTGGGAAAACAGAGTATATCCTAGGCAACAGAGATGGGCTTGAGATTGAAAATTTTGTCTTAAATAGATAAATGTAGTGCTTTGCCTGTCAGTTGAAAGGTTGATCAATATCAATGTTCATGAAATTCAGAAGTTTCTCTCCAGGAATAATAAAAACAAAATCAAAACGAAAAACAAAAAAAACAAAAACCCATATATATCAGTACAGATAGGAGCAACGTGGTGTTCTTTCAATATCGGAATGGTTGTTTAAAGAGCGAAAAAAGAAATCCTATAAACGTATATAATACTATAGAGTCAAAATGATCCTGCTGAGAGATAATTAGAAAATATCTAGGAGACTATGTTTGAATTGTATCACGAGAAAACAGATGTGGGTACAAATTAATGAGGATTATGATGATGCTGAGTATAATAAGGATGACGAAAATGATGATGACATTGAAGATGATGATGAGGAGATGATAGCAATGATGTTCCTAATATTAAAATATGCATGAAAATAACTTTGATCTTGATGATGACGATGATGACGAAGACAAATATGATAATGATGCTGTTACTGGTGTTTTGGGAAGATGAGGATGAGAAAGTAAGTGATATTTGATATAACTAAGACTGGTAAACGCGTAACTGGTAAACTGATTCAAGTTTTCTCAATTTGGTAAAACGAAATAAATACTAGTGTGTAGCGGTTTTTGAATACATCGTTTTATAAAAATGATAATCACTTTTATATAAACTGTGGAGTTCATGCATTGAATTAATTTGATCCTGACTACAGAATATGAAAGGATGGACATAGAAATGGAGGGCAGCCTTGATAATTTTCCCTTGTTTAACACAACTCACAAGCCATTTGGTGCTTTTTAGTAGATTTCACTCCATTTCAAGTATTCAGACAAACCAGGTCTTCAGTCTGAAGATCACTCCACATCATGTAATGCTTCTTACTACAATGATTGCGTGTCATGCTAAATCTAGACCCCCCGCAAAAAAAAAAACAAAAGAAAACAAACAAACAAACAAACAAACAAACCAAAAAAAAACGAAACATTTATTAAATACGGAAAGAGCTGACTAAATGAGCCTGCTTCTTTACCGATACTAATTTTATCGATGCTACTTGGCTGAAAGGCACAGTTAACTTTATCAAGATTTGAACTTGGAATATATTTTGTTACCTCTTATATCTTTAGTCTACTGGTCCAACAAATATGCTAATAATAAGAATAATTCTTTCTATTGGAAGCACAAGGCCTCAAATTTGGGGGAAGGGATTAAGTCGAATACATCGACCCCAGTGCGTAACTGGTACTTATTTAATGGACCCCGAAAGGATGAAAAGCAAAGTCGACCTCGGTGGAATTTGAACTCAGGACGCAGCGATAGACAAAATACCGCTAAGCATTTCGCCCGGCGTGCTAACGATTCTGCCAGCTCACTGCCTATATGTTAATAATACACGGACAAAAGGTCAAAATAAATCATACTTATATGTACTCTTTTATACATATTGAGTTTTATTGAAAATTATCGAGGAATAAAATGGAGAATAAGACGAAAACGGAAACGAGGTAAACCTTGCATCATTTGTATAGAG
>NC_068984.1:67159414-67166825 GCF_001194135.2 Octopus bimaculoides
CACACACACACACACACACACACACACACACACACACACACACACACACACACATACACATGTATATCTATACATACATGCATGCACTCACACATCTACACATCATAGATAAATACAAATTGTATGGTGAAACATTTCTCACATTGAATACAGAATGAAAGCATGTTAATAGAGTTAGTTTCTTTGAAAGAAGGGATATAAGAAGTTAATGTCCAGTTATTTCTTAGATTGCATTTCGTCATGAACATACTTTGTTACCAAGAAAATAGCAAGTCAATATTCTTGCTTTTGAATATCTTGCTCAAGCATGCATTAAGTGACATTTCCAAAGAAGACTGTGATTTTCTGCTTCAGCCAATGCATTCTTTCCGATTTTCTCAATACCAATGCCCTTGATGTATGTCCATTAGAATAAATAGAGCTAATTTATGATGCAAGGGTAGCCGAAACTTCTTTAGAAGTAGTTATAGAGATATGTCACACGTAACAAAACATAAAACATTCCTAAGCCAATGTAGAGAAATCTACTTCTGTTGAATAATAGGAAGTGTATCCTTCTCTCAAGAAACAATAACAATTTTTACTTTCTAAATTTACTGAGCATTACAATAGAGAGAAATGAAATGAGCCGATACTTTTCACGTTTTCCTGTTGAGCTTAGACTAAAGTCTTTAAATCCTTATCACAAAAAGAGGCAAACAACAAACAACAAACTTTCTTTCTTACAAAATAAAAAGAAAACAAAAATTTTGCAAATTTCTGCTGATTTCCACTGTATTAAGTCTGAAAGATTATTCATACTTTTTCTCTATTACTAATGTATTTTTAATGTCTTTTATTCTTATAAAGGGAAATACGGATCGACGGTGGAGGATTGTATGCAGCATATTGAACGGCTCCATTTATCTTTCATTTCATACAGTCATTTTAGAGATTGGCTAACAGCGAACTCAGTTTCTGTTCTTCCCAAGAAATTTTTATAAATCTGATCCGACCGAATACGAATTGCTATCTTTTGAGTTCAAATGGATTCTATATGCCTGCTTTATAATCTATAAAATCGCAGAGAAAAATATCTTAAGTCATGCGTGTCGGGATAAATTGCATATTATTATGTTTAGAAAAGCAAACAAGAAAACTTAAATTCAATATTTAAAGTAGATTTTGTTAATTAATATGTGTAAAGCTGGTGTTCCATTCCGTAGCTACATTCAGATAGTCAAACGTGTGATACACCAAATATCTCAGGAGAGGATAACTGAATTAACACACATCCTTCCGCGCATGTTTTAAAAAAAAATGTGCGAAAGAGCTCTGGAGGCGTAAAGCGCGTCTATCAGCTGAGATATCTACATGAGTGACTTGAAGGTCTAAGCAATTATAGCAGTAACAAACTATAAATGTAAGTGTCAGACATTTATCAAAATTGATTTAATTGGTTATATCTTCTTACGAAAATTAAACTCGGCTAAAATGTTTTGGATGTGTGTGCCTCGACGAGATAAACATTTGTCAGAAATATTATATAAAGGACTAAATTTTGTAATGGTATATAAAATTCTGAATGAACTTAACTGCTAAGATTTTGAACTAAAATTACTCTTAGACCTTACAAGCATTAATTTAAGACAAAGGATAATTCTTTTGACTCAAATTGATGCTTATATCGCATATCGCTTTACATAATTCTATTTTAGCTTTGTTTCAACGATACTAGAATCTTACAAGGGCAAGTAGGTTTTAAGAAAACTAAATTACAATAATTGCAGTGTAACCACATAATTTTATAAAAATGAATGCATTTATTTCAGTTGAATAGGATTTTAAAATCAATTCTCATTGTCTTTCCTTGTTGTCCATTTGATTCATTGTCATATTAAGAATGATATTTCTCTTGTTCGCCTTCACTAGTTAAATCTAGTGAGTTGAATAATTAAGGATACTTCATTTCAATTTTATTGAATTATATAAAATGATTATATCTCACTGAAACTATAACTTACACAAATCATTCGTTCCTACTTGTATATCAAAAGGATTGCATATATGTGTATGCACACACACAACCTATATATATATATATATATATATATATATATATATATGCGCATATGCATATATACATTTATACATACATATATGCAAACATATACACATATACATACATACATATATATATATATATATATATATATATATATATATATATATATATATACATATATTCAGACACTCAGACACACACACACACACACTTATATACATTCAATAAAGTTTATTATGGCAACCAGACACAAGCCAACCACATACTGCTGAACATCATGAGAATGAATGATAATTTTCAAAAATATTATAACACTGAATAATATTAGCAATTGTTACTCTACTGTGTAAAAGTATATTTCCAATAAGTAAGGTTGGACATAAGGTGAATTTACATTGTGTACACCTCATAATATTATGGCTTGCATAGAACCCTTCCTAATCAATGCGCCACTCACGCATGCTTGAATCATTACACTACTGATAAGTTTCTGGTACATATTAAGTAATAAATGTTAAAGCAATAAAAAGCTTCAATACAGTTATTAAAATTAATTACACAATGAAATTTAGAATATCAATATAAATATAAAACAAAAAGAAAATATTACAATGTAATCATGAATATATATGGAATTGGAGATCGCTCAACAATAAGCATGCAATACTTAAGGATTTTATGGTAATAATAAGTGTAACAATACAGATGCCGGACTCGAGTTTTGAAGATATGTTTCTGTTAAACCCGTCAATAAAAATCTTTAACAGAAAATGTATTGATTCTCTATAAAATATAACGTTAGGAACAGAAAATAAATGCAGAATGCTTTAAAACCAACATAAGTAGTAATTAAACATACATTGTTTTATTAACCTGAACCAAAATATAAATATATTTTTATCAATAATATGATGCTTATGCAATTTTAAATATATGTATTGTATATAGAATTGAGCAAGGAAATGCAACAGAAGTACCTGTCATGACTGCTGGAAATTATGGAAAAATATGAAATTTCCAAAACGTAATTTAATTGCGGAACTCTCCAAACTGTATCAAAATATTTGGACACCGCAAATGTTTCAGCGTTATATCGCAAATATAAATAAAGTTTACCTTCTGAAAAAAATGGAGTTTCGGACATTGTGGTTACGATATGCTCAAGCGTATAGTATGAAAACGTAATTTTATTATGGCTACTGAAATTAACAAAGAGCGTGAGGTATTGAAGCACATTTGGCATATGTAGTGGAGCTTTCGAGTAGCTGGTCCACCTGCGAGTTATAACAGCTAAATGTTCCTTCAATTATATTCTATCACTTTAAAATGAGGTAGTTTACACTGGATGTATGCATTCTGAAAAACATGGGTCCATCATAACTAGGATGTCTTTGAAGATAAGTCTTACTGATCAAAGCAGATGTATAGGTAAAGAACAACAACGAAACGGTAGTTAATCTTAGGTATCCCCAAACTGGAAACAAGTCCATAATCCACATATTTCAAACGAAGGAGATGCAAAAATAAATAAATATTTACAAAGCAGTCTGGTAAGAATGAAAAGAAATGGTGGCAATCTCTCGCCCGATTTAAGAACACTGGCACCATTAGAGAGCCTTTAAGAGAAGGCACTCTGGCTCGCATTCAGATTATTATCTCCAATAAGCGACCAAATCGCCCTACGAGTACCAACTGCCCGGCAGGAAAGAAGCGGTAGAAAGGTGGGAAGATGACATGATACATCGTGTATCCTACCTCTGCATCGCATTGATGACACTACCACGAACATCTTTCCGATTAAAAGCAAGTTCTCCAGCTGTTTTGCCACTTTAGCCCATCCATTGCCTTCTTTGCTCGCATCTTGATCCACTTCCCTCCACTCTTCCTTCCATGATTATATTTTCCAGACCTCGATTTCTTCGAATATGACCATAATAGATGATAAAGTACTAATAGCAGAAAGTAGAAGTGCAAACATTTTGAAAAGCATGAAAGTATCAGTAAGAGAACCATTGAAAAATGCGTTTGTGTGACATCGAGCTCTCAGCTTTTCTTCATCTTTCAACCTCTCTTTAATCTTTCTTTTGCTTTCTCTCACTCTTTGAGGAAGATTCGAACACACAGAAAGAGAAAGAGACACATGGAAAGAGAGGCATGCAGAGAGAGAAAGGAAGGAGAATGCGGTGATTTATTGTTATATGTAGTTCATTAAAAAATCCTTCTAGAGGGAACCTTGAAATTAATAATGTGGCATATATTAAACAGTGCAACGCAGTCTCTCATATAAGAAAACATGAAATGGCTCCGATTTGGCGATCTTTTAAACATAGGCTTTCTCGGTCACAACAACATTTAAAGAAAATGATAAATACAAAAGTGAGAATATTTTTAGAAGAAGAATCCCCATACGACCTGAATTGAAAACTTAACTAAATATAAGACCCTTAAATACGACTATTTGTGTATATAAATTTATGTTCTTAAGACATTAAATGTAGTGTCATACTAATGGAATTCTTTTAACAACACCATTCTTATACGTATGATGGTCATCAGTAAAGCAAATAAATCAAAATACATTCATTATCTTAAACATAGACGTCTACATACATAAACTAGACATTTTAAATGACATATTGACATTTATCAAAATTAATGACGACGATTGCACTTAAGAAAGAAGAATATAGCAAACTACTTAATTAGAGTTTATTTCTACTGAATTATGTATTTTCATATGTGTCTATGAGCCACCAACATAGACATTTACGATGTAGCACGTTCTTCTAAAAATAGTAGGCAAATCCCCTTCAAATCTCACTCTCCAATCTTATGAATCGAGAGAGCTGCTACACGTAACGACAATCTAATATAATTAGTAGATAAGCCTCCCTCTCTTCACATTCCAATGGAATACGAATGTAAATATACATGTATGAACCAGCAAAGTAAAGTATATATATTAGCTAGAAATGTAAGAAATAAGAACCAATTCTCCTTGAAATCAGACTGTCATTTCATGTCTGTACAGGTATACCTGTTTTGTATAATATACATGTACTAGTATAATCGTGCCCTCAGAAATCATGTTTTAAAATAAAAATACTGGAAACAGTTTTCACAAATACATCGACGTATTATACATTCTATATATTTGATATAGACTAAGATAGTAAGGTTTATAAGATATTTACTGAAAATAATTTGAAAAACTGGATCCAAAGAGAATTAGACAAGTGGAAGATTTATAAAATTGTCTGAATATTTTGTTGAAAACAAAGGCGGCGAGCTGGGAAGATCGTTAGCACGCCAACAGTCTATCTCCATGTTCTAAGTTCAAACACCGCCGAGATCAACTATGCTTTCATGCTCCTGGGGTCGATAAAATAAGTACCAGTTGAGTACTGAAGTCGATGTAATCGACGTAACCCTCCCCCGAGCTTGCTGGCCTTGTTCCAAAATTTGAAATCAATATTTTATTGAAATTTAAAAATGAAATAAGCTCTTTGTTTTCTACTTCTTTATCTACAATTGCTGAAGATGTTTAAAAACTATCATTTTATCAAATTACGGATGAGCCCACAGAAATTCACACTGAAAGTTATTAATGCTCATGACTTATGTTGGTCATTGGAAAACTTCGGCGCGACGGGAATTTTTAAATGGCTCACCTAACGAACAATCTATTTTTAGTAGTGCAGCCTGCATAATGATGAATCAAGTCTCATGCGGTTTGCTACTCGAAGAACGGTTGCCCAAGTCCGATGCATGCCAAGGCATGTGAAGAATATCTGCGGATTTTACTACTTATTTACTTTGCTTCCTATCTTTCTTTTACTTGTTTTAGTCATTAGACTGTGGCCATGCTGGTGTCCCTTCTTGAAGAATTTTAGTCGAATGAATCGACCCCAGTACTTATCTAGTAAGCCTAGTACTTATTCCATCGGTCAGTGTTGCCGAGCCGCTAAGCTACAGGGACGTAAAGACACTCACACGGTTTGTCAAGCGATGGTGGAGGACCAACACAGACAAACATACACACTCACACACGCGTGCGCACGCACACACACACACACACATGCACACACACAGACTCATGCACGCAGGATTGATAGATGAGTAAATAAATCTAAACGCAAAACTATTAGGGCTTGAGATGTTTCAATGATCAGCGAGTGTATATATGTGTAGATACGTGTATCTCCTGAATAAATACGCATGTGTTTGTTTGTGTGAGTGTGTGTGTGTGTTTGCGTGTGTGAGTGTGTGTGTGTATGTGGTGTGTGTGTGTGTGTGTTAGCGTGGGTACATATTGACAGAGACTGAAGTTGAAAAGTTTACAAAGTTTATTGTTACGTCATAATATCATATAATATATGCAGGACATTACGCACATAATGTATGACTATGAAGTCCGTGTTTATCAAAATACATTTCATTCTCGAAGTTTAAAAGAATCCATCGTTTATCTTTTACTTGTATCACGCCTTGAAGGGTTTTTTGTCGAACAAATTGACCTCAGCCCTTTTTTGTATGCCTATCGGTCTATTTTGCCGAACCGTTAAATTATGGGAGACATAAACACACTAACATGGGCTATCAAGCAGTGATGGGGAAATACACACACACACAATTTGGATCAATCCAAAGCTTTCCACAGAGTGGACCATCGATACTTGGAGGCTGTCCTCATGGCGGCTGGTTTCGATCCCGTTTTCTGCGGCTGAATCGTTGCCCTATACAAAGGCGACGAGAATGTATCTAAAGTGTATAGTATTCTGACAGAAAGGTCACCCAAATTTCTCTAAAACCACTGCCTTATGTGTGTGTGTGTGTATATATGTGTATGAAACAACAAAAGAGACCTTTACAGACTCGAGATAACGGTCTGAAACAGTAGCTAAGTCACACTGAATGTAAACAGAAAGATTATAGATTGTTATTCTTCTATTTTAATAACCGGAGGTGTATTTACACGTCCAGTAATTAGATTTGTGTCATGAGATAGAAAGTAATAAACATGAGATAGAAAGTACTAAACATATTCGCTGACTGATGAACCGGTTTTTTGGGGGCTGCATCGAGCTGTATTGATATATTGTAGGATAAATATGGACTGTGATCTTAAGAGACATGTGATTTGTGGAAACGGACATAGCGATGCATTAAAATGTTTATAAGTTCCATCTAAGGATTGTTGCTATTATTATTATATAAACACACACACGCATACACACACACATATATACGTATATATATGTATGTATGTGTGTGTATATATATGTATGTATGTATGTGTGTGTGTATATATGTATGTGTTCGTGTTGTATATATACATATATATATATATATATATATATATATATA
>NC_068984.1:67166936-67173263 GCF_001194135.2 Octopus bimaculoides
TATATAGATATATTATATATATATATATATATATACATATATACGACGGGCTTCTTTCAGTTTCCGTCTACTAAATCCACTCACAAGGCTTTGGTCGGCCCGAGGCTATAGCAGAAGACACTTGCCCAAGGTGCCACGCAGTGGGAATGAACTCGGCACCATGTGATTGGTAAGCAAGCTTCTTAACGCATACATTCTATATGTGTTTTAAATTTATACGCAGTCTATATTTTGTATATGTATTTCATAGAATTCTCGGAAATGTGCTGCACTTAAGTTCTGAAATGTTATTATGTTGAATCGTATAGGGTGCATCGTATCAAAAGAATTAGCCGACGTTCTCCCTGAAGTAACTTTGAAAAAGAAAAATATATCCGAACATGCAGCGCAGGTTTTTCAGTGTTAAATGGAAAAGTGTTATTCTCCATCGAAGGCGTATAACTTTGTGGTTAGAGAATTCGGCTCACGATCCTGATGTAGCGAGTTCAATAAATGATGGTGCGTTGTATTCTTGAGCAAGAAACTTTATTTCGCGTTGCTCTAGTTCACTCAGCGAGCAAAAGTGAGTTTTCTTGTAATTTAAGGGGCCAACCTTGTTACACTGAATCTGCCAGTGAACTACGTTAAGGGTACGCGTGTCTGTGAAGTGCTCAACCGTTTCCACGTTAATTTCACGAGGAGTCTTTTCCGTTGATCGAATCAAGTGGAACACTCATCGTTGTAACTGACTATCATCAGAGAGAAAAAGAGAGAGACAGGAGAGAGAGAAAGATAGATAGATAGATAGATAGATAGATAAATAGATAGATAGATAGACAGAGAGATACCTCACCACCTACATAAAATATCTGAGTTTCCTAGCTAATATCGCCAGGTGTTCTGGTGTCAATTTCCGTCATATAAATGAAATTAGAAGCGCAGAACAATGTCTATTTGAAATCATGATCATCGACCTCAGTTATTTCATTTCTATGGTGCAAAGCATAGCTACATGAGATAGAAAGCAATAAACATATATCTAAATTTTTTTCCGATTGAAAGCAATAACTGAACTCTTTTAAATAAAAAAATACAACAACAAAATAATAACTACAAAGAAACAACATCTAAAAATTTGAAAAACCGCAGTTTAACGCGATTGAATATCATTTCGATATCACAATTTTAGCATGACGTCATAATATTTGCAATGCGTATTTTATCGAAATATTTTTAAAAGGCCATGAAATGCCGAAAGTTGATTGAAAGCGACAAAGATCTTCTTTAGTTGAATTATAGTTTCTTTTTGACTGACAAGGTAAAACAGAGTTCATCTGATTTTGTTTCCTATTTATCCATTTGCCATTCAAGTAGCTTTAAAAAACACATAGACACAAATGCACGTGCACACATACATAAGCAATGAAGTCTCATACACACACTCATACATATATGCACACATATTATATGGAAGAGAGAGAGAGGGGGGAGAAGGAGATAGAAAATGAGAGCGAGAAAGTTGTGAAGAGAGAGAGAGAGAGAGAGAGAGAGAGAGAGAAAGAAAGAGATGCTAATGATATGTACATTGCATCGTTTATAGTTATTTAATTGATTTCATAGATATACGACAATTTATACATGTTATATTAGCTGGAAATAATATATTCTTCCTGTATTTGTTTTACAATTCCAAAACGGTAGAAACGGCGAATGATGCAGAAAAATGTTTCCATATCAGATCTTTTCATTATAGCAAGTTTGCTTACTTGTTTTTGAGTTCAAATTATAATGGATTCAATTTGGCATTTTACTTCACCGAGAAACTCAAAACAAGTAGAATTAAACGGGACAAAGTGTGAACCTCACTGCGACTTCTAGATTTGTTTGTTTGCGAAAGCTAAATAATCCTTAAATCCCAGTCGTCCAAAAGAAAGTGTAATACATTAGACAATGTAGACTCTAAGGAAAAGAACGGCTTTGTAAGGGTTGATGTGGGGGCTTAACAGTGACAAAAACAAGCAAATATTAATAGAATGATATAATTTATTCTAATGAATAATATATTTTTGAACATGAATTTCAGCATTATCTAAAATAACGCTATATGTGTAGGTTAAACCACATATACAGGGTGTCCTAAAAGTCACTGATGGATTTCAATTTTTAATAACTTCCTTAACTTTACAAATAAATGCATGAAATTTTGATACAATATAAAGGACATAATGGAAATTAATGTATACAAGTCATATTTTGCAACACAACTACATCACATATGGAAAAGGACATCGCTTATATGGCAGTCATTTTCTGCTGCGCAAGCCTGTGCTCTTTCCAAAACCTGAACCATAACACCCTCAAGAGTTTCAGAGCCCAACTTCTATGGTTTATCTATTGATGTTCTCCTTCACTTGCACCAGGATCTCCAGTTTGTTGACGTAAACCCTCTCTTTCAGGTATCCCCACAAGAAAAAAATCCGGGCTAGTCAAGTCTGAGGAACATGAAAGCCAGTTGAGATTAGCAGGAGATTATTCTCTCTCCAAAGTACTGCCGTAGCAACTGCTTTGTTTCTCTTGCGGTATGAGCAGTTGCCCCATTTTGCTGGAACTGTGTGTGAGGTCTACTTTGAAGGGCCTTCAATATCTCAAATGGTTTACCCTATTTTAAAATAACAAAGGAAAAAAATAATTCTTTGGCACTGGGCAGTAGAAATGGTGGTGTACCCACTTCAACGGTATAGTCAGTTACAACGATTGCGTTACCCATTTATTCCATTTTAGATGGAAAGTGCTTTCCGTAGTATATGGGCTGTACCCATCAAGGTTATCTTTTGTAGTTCACAAAGATTAGAGTTACCAGGGAGTTGCTTAATATACTTCTCAGCTCCCTTCTTTATCATTCACAATGCACCAATTACTACTGGTATTATCGTAGTACTAAGCTTCCACACTTTTGTGATTTCAGTTTGCAGATCTTTTTAGTGAGACAGCTTTTCGTATTCCTTTCTTGAGACATGTTGATCTTGTGGGATAGACATATCTATTAACAGACAAACTCCTCTGTTGTAGTCTTTGATCACAATGTCTGGTCGATTGGAGTCAATTTTTCTATTTGTATTCGGAAATTCCAAAGAATGTTGACGATTATTATTATTATTATTGTTGTTGCTGTTGTTGTTGTTATTGTTGTTAATGCTGCGAGCTGGCAGAATCATTTGCACGCCGGGCAAAATGCTTAGAGGCATTTCGTCCGTCCTTACTTTCTGAGTTCAAATTCCACCGAGGTTGACTTTGCCTTTCATTCTTCGGGATCGATAAAATAAGTACCAGTTAAATACTTGGGTCGATTTAATCGACTTAAACCCTCCCCACGAAATGCTGATCTTGTGCCTTTTGTAGAAAGGATTATTATTATTATTATCATTTTTATTTTTGTTGCTAACTGAAAATGTTTGCTGAAGAGTTCTAAAAAGACCAAGTTTTGTCTGTTTCATTCCCCGGTTTGAACAAAAATCAAATCCACCCTACTCACTTAATTCATCTTAGATTATTCAGCTTGCTTCTTCTTTTCTTCTAAATGTACTTTCAGGGAAAATTTCTCTGTTAATTTGATAAATACCTCAGGTAACCGGAATTTTCAGCTCGCTATTGCGGATATGTGTATGTCAGATATTAACTTATTTGTATGTATTATGCAGAACGGTCGCTCGACGAAGTAATTTTCCTCTAGTCATGTTGTTGTTATTCTAAACGTTAGTATTTCATAGCATTGCATATATCTCTTGTACCATGAAGATTATTTCCATGACCCTTAAGTATTTCCAGATTCACTCATGTTTATGTGCAATGTTTCGTATAATAGTGTTGCGCATAACATATGCATTGAGGCTAATAGTGCAATTGGTTGCATGTTGTAAATTTTGAATATCAGGATTATAATGTATTTGTATTATTACTATTACTAGTTCATTTACTATTATTAGAATTGTTTGAAATGCAATGTTACCTATCCATTTCTGAAATTTTCTATTTCGTCTGACTTGGGGTGCGTGTTCCATTCACTCGGATTGAAAAGTGTATGATTTTGTAAGTGTTACACTTTTTGTGGTCCTTAGCAATGAAAAATTAAGAAGTTAACTTTTACTACTCCGTCAATTACTAACATATCTCTTACATACTGTGATATATGCTTATGTCATTTAATTTTTGTGAATTGTAGTAGCATTGGGACCAAGCACAACAAGCAAACAAAAATCGTTAGAAGAGACGATATTTAGAAGAGACGATATCAAACTTTACAACATAGAAATGAAATAAACATATAAAAGAGCCTTGTTATCCATCATATATTTACACAAAACATAAGCACATATATAGATATTAACACTTTCACAAAAGCATCGCATCAAAACGAGCATAAGTAAACAGGCTAACAATTAAATAATACATGGCGATAGACTTGGTGATACAGCTGAAGTATCTTGTTTAGTCTCCTGTCAGCTCTGATGAAGAAACCAATGGATCAAAAACATTTCACCCATGTTCATCATGATTTTTTACCGGGTCAAATAAATCCACTGCAAAACTAACATAGAAGCTAGTTACATCTAGGAAAATAAGGTGGGTATGATTTGAGGAAAGTGGGACTGATTTCCTAGCAGATAGGCCGGCGATGCGGAGGCTCCCTCGTTGGCTCGTTAGTAATATATGATAATAATAATGGCAGTAGTTAGCTTATGTACAGCACAAACGTTGGATCACTATGAATACATCTTCCAACATCAGTAGGAATCAATAAAACATCATGTGCTGAGAAAATGATGTACCTTCTGAAGAAAATGCACTGTAAAAGTGTTTGGATAATCTTTGAAACTTGTCTTTACCTTAGGTAACACACACACACAAACATACACATACACACACACACACACACACACACACACACAAACGTACACACAAGCACACACAGAGGGCAAACTAATGATGAGATAACTCGTCAGAAATTATTTAGTGAAGTTATTAAATTTAGATAAATTCCTAGGCCGTATGAAGAGTAGACACACGAGCCTCATTTATATCTTAGGCTGTATATTGATCTGTTGTGTGGACAGATGCCTGTGGTGATTACAAAATAATTATGTTCTTGTATATTGCAGTCAATCACGTATCACTTCCCATACTCTCGTTAATCAACACAACTATGGAAGACGTAACATTCTTTCATACTTCAACTTCATAATTCTGAATGATTTACGAAGTAAAAAAAAAAAAAGCAACAAAGCAAAAACAAAAAAAAAAATCTCAAGGGTGTTAAGAAGGAATGCTTCGTGGTATTTAGATATATCTTCCAGGTTCAAAACTCAAATTCTACCGGCTTTTCACTTTGATCTTCTCCATTCGTAGATCGATAAAATGAAAATACCAGTAGTGAACTGGTTTTGATTAAATCAACTATAGACGAATTTTTCTGGCTTTCAGCTAAAGATGGGAATCATGAACAGAAACAACAACAACATCTACTACTACTACTACTACTACTACTACTACTACTACTGCTGCTGCTGCTGCAGCTACTACTACTACTACTACTACTACTACTACTACTATTACTACTACTACTAACGCAACTATCACAACTACATGTAAAGTAGTAGTAGTACAGTGATAGTAGTAGTAGTAGTAGTAGTAGGTTCGTGCTCCTTGCTACACCGTGTGGTTTGCTATACGAATATGCAGACTGCTATAAAATTGCGTATGTTAATATTCACACTAATATACATCACTTCACCTCTTTGTCAACCTGTCTCTCTCTCTCCACTCACACACACACACACACACACACACACACACACACACACACACATATATATATATATTTATGACATATATGATAGAAACATTTCTAACAGAGACATTAAGGTTATCTTCACTTTGATCTAGCTTTAATAATATTTTTATCTAAAATTACATTTAGCTTCCCTATGAATGGTAAAGCATATATATATATATATATGCGCATATATACGTGTGTACATATAAATATATTCGTATACATGCATATATGTATATAAATATACATATATGTGAACATGTATGCATATATGAATATATATATATATATATATCAGTGTATGTGTGTGTATGTGTGTGTGTCTGTTTGAGCCTATATGCGTATGTGTGTGTTTGCGTATAGCAACTTAATCATTGCATCGATCTACCCGGAATATATTTTAGAAAAAGGTATTTTGAACACAGTCGCACACACACGTATATAAAGGGTAATAAAGCAAGCGAAAAGTTGAACATATAATATATATATATATATATATATATATATATATATATATA
>NC_068984.1:67173273-67173624 GCF_001194135.2 Octopus bimaculoides
ACATATATATATAGCACATATATACATAGTCTATATATACATATACATTTTAGATATTAATTTAAGTACCTATCGCAGTTAGATTCAGCAGTGAAGATATATTCATGATGTCGTGATGCTGCCAAACTAAAGGTGTCATGCACGTATATGTTTGACAATATCACGCAATAGGATAATAAAGGCACATCTAACAAAAAGAGTTGAATGTGAGTCGTGAACATTTCTATACGGAACAATGGCTACTAATAAAAGAGATGATACCACTCATGAACCACTGGTGAAGAAATAGTTACATATATGTATATATGTGTGTGTGTGTGTGTGTATGTATATATATATATATATATATAT
>NC_068984.1:67173922-67181612 GCF_001194135.2 Octopus bimaculoides
TATATATATATATATGTATATATATATATATGTGTATGTATGTATGTATACCCAGCTATGTATATTCATAGTACATACACACTTACATGCATGCATATGTGTGCGTGTGCAAATATATAACAGCACCAGTAGACATACATATGTATATCGATCTATCTATATATGCTATCGTTTTTTCTGGTTTTCTTTTTCTCTTCGTCTTGATATTTCTCTCTCTCCTCCTCTCTATATGTGAACACATGTAATATGTATACATGAAGACAGCGTTTGTATTCCTAAGCAACTCTCTAATTCAAATCCATGCAGCAATAAACTGCCATATATAATTTAAAAGGAAATATAACCTATAGAATACTTTTGCTGATCGGATGAAATACGCATTTTAAGATCTGGAACTTTACTAAATGGATACGTAGTCCTGTTCCTGACCTGAACCCTTCTGTATTGACATTTGAAGAAACACTGAGCACATACTTAAATTATCTAAGTCTTATTTATAGAACATAAAGCAAAGCAGCTTCATTCTTACTCTTACTTGAACATATTTTGTAAGTTATTACCTCCCGGTTGCTTTTGACGTTTAATCAGTAAAATAAGACAGTCGTGGGAAGCGATATATAAAGATTATGGTTCAAAGTGCAGACGCACTGTTGGTGGCTTCCAGTAAATCTCCAGCTCGCTCGGACATTGAAAAGAACGTAATTTAAATCTCCACCGAGGTTTGTTACGCCTTTCGGGGGCCAACATTTTGTAACAAGTATGAAAATTTGTTGAAATTCACTGTCTATTTTTCACAGAAATATTTTGCCTTATAACCACGTAAAAAATCATTATTGGTGTGTAACATGTCGTGAATGGCTGAAATGAAATGGCGTTCACATATAATATAATGAACATTAGATGATGTAATCTTTGATATAGCAAAAAATACTAAATTGTCACTGACAGAACGGCATATCCATCTGTCCATCCATCCGTTCATCTTTGTAAGAATTGAATTATTTTAGGAACCATATTGTCAGAAACTGTCACATGCATCATTGATGTTGACCGAAAAACAGCAACAACTGTGAATTACATCATAAACAAAACTTTTTTATGTCAATTGTTTCGCAATAATGTATGGCATAGAATATTAACAAATGCATATAAATTCTTTTCTTTCTGACTATGTCATCGACTAAATACATACCGATCAACGACCGTAATTTATTTGCATGTCTACGCACCAAACAATTGTTGACTTGATTTGACTTGCATCTCTTCCAACCTAGCATTTGCGCGAGATAGAAACCGTCACTAAAAGCAAGTGCCATAGAGTGAAGTACAGTATTTGAGCAATAAATAAATAAATAAATAAATAAATAAATAAAAACAAAACACATCAACAACAACTAGGTCCTGATTTCTCATTGGAAATGATGTGCAACGAGAAATGGGACAGAACCATTTGGAATTCACTGGATTATTTGTTAAGAAATCTTACATCTCGAGTTGCAGCGCTAGACGGACAGATTCAAGTGTATATCTGTCCGCTCTACTGCCGAGTCAGAAGTAGATTCTGCAGTCTTTCTGAAAAATCATTACAACAAAGAAACTTTTACATTAGTGAGAAAATATGTTTTCGTTATTATCGAACAACTTCGTCAATTATTCTCTAAAGATAAGAAACAATGCCGACATGTTATTATCCCAAATATATATATGTATTATCTGTATAAGATATAGTGATAATCAAAAACTTAACTTCAAAGAGTGAATATCAATTTTTTTTTTTAATGGTATGACACCTTTGTCTAAAATATTTTCGCAACAAATTAAAATGATAGTCAAATGATCTTTATCTACATATTTTTCACATTACGGATAATTGTTATTTGACAAACTGTTTTCCATTATCACCTTCCAAACCGCAATATTCTTTTACGGTGATGAACGCTGCTACTGTTTTGGCAATAAGTTAAATAATATTTCAAAATGAAATGTATCTCCGAAAAGATACATGATATATTATTGATTATAATCTTCATATTATATTACTAAATATAAGTTAATTGGGTATATATATCTTCTTTAGTATTTCTGAAATATTATCAAACTGCAGAGATATTTAAATTATTGAAAAATGATAACCATGATAAAATAGCACAGACCCGAAAATGGTGGTGTGTTGATTAAAGCTTCGGTGTTTCACATTTCTCCGTTGAAAAATCAAGACAATATATATGTACTTGTTATATCGTGGAAATTGAGGCATGAATTATGATCTGTATGAATAAATACGTACACAAACACGCACATATCGCACTTTCAGTATATTTACACACACACGCACACACACACACAAGCATACTGATACGCATAAGAATATATATATATATATATATATATAAAATCTCTATATATTGATGCACATACACACATATACACACATGAAAGAATCTGGTGTGACCTTGAATATTCGTTTTATGGTCTTTATTATTGGAAATGTTACAGGCCACTTAAGGCTCTTTTTAGTTCCTTTATGCAAATTACTTAGGCTCTAAATGTATTCTACAAATGTTTTGTAGTTCTTCTAAAAATTTCCTTCTCCTGGAGATAAAATGATGAAACACTGAGCTGATGACGGATACTGAGACTGAAAGATAACCACACAGGCTGCTTTTTTTAATGGCGCGTCAAGTTTAATGCATCCTTCATTATTGAGATTACCTTTCCTTCTTATATGATGTTGATCCCAGTTGTCACCAGGCGATTGTTTAAACTTCTCTAGGGGCGGGGATGATTTAAATATATTAAGTATTTCTGAATATCCTTGTTTGACTTTGTTGTTCTAATATATACCACTTGCCACTCACATGTAAATATCTATGGATACACAGACGCAAATATATCCATCTGTATCTATATACATACTCACACACACACACACGCACACAGACACACAAACGCACGCGCGCACGCACACACAGACACACACACACACACACACACACACACACACACACACACACACACACACACACACACACACACACATAACTTTTATAAATTTTTTAGAATCATTTCCTGCTGAACCGCCTATCACTGATGAAAGCAAGCTTAGGTGTTTGATAGCGCACATAGATAAAGACGTTTACGACCTCACAAGTAAATATGAGAATTACGCAGAAGCATTTCAAACTCTGGAGAGACTGTACGTGGAACCCTCGAACATTATTTTAGTGAGACACCTTTTGATGACATGCAAACAAGAACCAGGTCAATCAGTTGACTACTATTTACAGAAATTGAAACGACTAGCAAAAGATTGTGGTACAGAGCAGTGGACGCTGAGCCTCACAAAAAATGAAGCTGTTTGTGACGCATTTATCTCGGGATTAACGTCATCGTCAACTCGCCTTAGACTTTTAGAAAATGTTCAAGATGCGGCGATAACTTTAGAATCAATATTTAACCAAGCTCGCACGCTGGAAGTTGCTCAAAGGATCCTTTTGCGGATCTAATGATTTTCATCCGAGGTTTAAGTGTCCCGCTAGGCGGAGCAAGTGTTACAAATGTGGATATTTTGGTCATTTTGCTAAGGAATGCCGGTCAAGTAACCGCAAAAATGTTGATAAGACATCAGCAGCTCTTGATGATGTCTTATCCGCGGTTTTATGTCAAGATGGAGCTGCTACTAAAGTATTATAAAATAAGTCGATGGCGTGAAAGCATTTGCTTTTATTGATACCGACTCTACTATGAATCATATTAGCAAAGACTTTGCAAAGAAACAAATTAGTGGTGAAGTCCGAAAGGAATGAAATTTGCATGGCTGTCAATGAAAATTGTTCTCAAAGCGACAGTTATTGTATGGGTTCAACTGAACATCAAGGAAGAATTTACGTGCAAGTAAAGCTGGTGGTACTTGATAATTTGTTTGTAGATATAATTTTAGGACAAAATTTCTTAAAACGGCATCAACATGTACAAATTGCCTTTGGCGGCGACAAACCCCGGTTACATTTGGGAGCTTTAAGCTGCATTAAAATTGATATTACATCGAGGTTGTTTGAAAATTTTAACTCTGACTGTAAACCCATAGTTACGAAATCGAGAAGACAGTCCGGCAATATTGAAAAAATTATTGCTGATACTATAAGCCGAGATCTCGCAGAAGAGATAATGGAACCTAGTGTTTCTCCCTGGCGAGACCAGGTATTGGTAATATCAGGAGAAAATCATCACAAGAGACTGTGTACTGATTGTAGTGAGACTATAAATAAGTTTATACAATTAGATGGATATCCTCTGCCAAATATGCATGACATGGTCACAAAAAAAGCTCAATTTAATTATTTTAGCACATTTGATCTCAAAAGTGCGTATCATGAAGTTGAGATTCCAGTTGAAGATCGACCTTAAACGGCTCTCGAAGCACAGGCAAAATTGTTTCAAAGCAAACGTATTGCTTTCGGACTTACAATTGCAGTGCCCTGTTTCCAAAGAATGATCGATAATATAATCAAGAGCCATAATTGTAGAGCTACTTTTGCATATATCGACAACATAACTATGTGTGGTAAATCGAAGGAAGAACATGATCAAAATTTAAAACATTTTCTTCAAGTTGCTAAAGACAGTAATTTAACTTTTAATGATGCCGAATGCATATACAGCACTACACTGATTCGATTGCTTGGCTATGAAGTTCAAAATGCTAACTTGAAACCTGACCCTGACCGGGTAAAACCCTTACTAGAACTACCTATTCCTAGTACCCACAAAGCATTGAGTCGAATTGTTGGTCTATTTGCGTATTATTCCAAATGAATTCTAAAATTCTCTGACAGGATAAAACTGTTGGTTGATACTAAATATCTTCCTTTGAGTGAACAAGCCTTGTCAAGTTTAAAAACTTTACGAGATGATTTAGCAAATGCTACCTTAGAAGTGATTGATAAAAGCCTTCCTTTCTCAATAGAAACAGACGCATCGGAGGTAGTTACATATGACATTTTACACCAAAACGGAAAACCAGTTGCATTTTCTTCAAGAACCCTCAACCCAAGGGAGCGTCGTTATTATTGTATTGACATAGAGGCCACAGCGAATGTGGAATCGTTGAGAAAATGGTTTCATTTTCTTCTCGGACGTAACTTCACACTAATAACCTATCAAAACAGTGTGGCTTTTATGTTTAATTGTCAAAAGCGCAATAAACCTAAAAACGAAAAGATAATGCGTTGGC
The DNA here is from genome assembly GCF_001194135.2 of Octopus bimaculoides. Taxonomy (NCBI): domain Eukaryota; kingdom Metazoa; phylum Mollusca; class Cephalopoda; order Octopoda; family Octopodidae; genus Octopus; species Octopus bimaculoides. The sequence continues at coordinate 67,179,156 of NC_068984.1, forward strand.
GAATCGAACTAGCCCAGTATAAATTTGATATCATTTACCGCCAAGGCAAGTTTAATGTTGCATTTGATGCTTTATCGCGTACCTATTGAGCAGCCACGACTGATAATGAACTGTACCGTGTTCACGCAGCGCTGTGTCATCCTGGGATCACACGATTGTTTCATTATATTAAAGTTAAGAATTTACCATACTCTGTAGATGATGTAAAGTGTATAACTAACAATTGTGTAAATATGTTGTGAGGTGAATCCTCGTTTTACTAAAACCTCTGCTTCGTCAGTAATTAAATCTAATCAAGCTTTTGAAAGATTGAGTGTTGATTTTAAAGGACCCGTACCGTCAGTGCTAAAGAACCATTATTTTTTAACTGTTGTGGATGAGTATTCACATTTTTCGTTTATTTTCCCATGTACTGATGCTAGTGCTCACTCCGTTATTAGTAATTTGAAGGTTTTGTTTAATCTTTTTGGATTTCCTGCTGTTATTCATAGGGATAATGCTAAATGTTTTGTATCTAAAGAACTTAAACAATTTCTGTATGATAGGGGTATAGCGATTAATCATTCTACTGAGTACAATCCTCGTGGAAATGCTCAATGTGAAAGGTATTATGGAGTAATACGGAATTCCATTAAATTGATCTTACGTAGCAGAAATTTAACAGTTTCTCAAAGGGAAGTCGTGCTTCCAGAAATTTTGCATCTGCAGCATTCATTATTATGTACCGCAGCTAATGCGACCCCGCATGGGAGATTCTTGAAATTTCCTAGACGTTCCATTTGTGGTGTTTCCGTTCCTACTTGGTTAATGCAATGATCTGACAAAGTGTTTGTTAAACGACATGTACGCACGGAAGATTTGTTTATAGTGATCAAACGTTTGTGCTGTACATTAGCTAACTGCCTCCATCAAATCAACATTACTTGTACTATTATGCAGGGTTCTCTCTCAGAACAACGTGAAATGAAGTGTTTTCGCGAAGATCACATGGCATCGATCATGAATGCAAGACCCTAACCACTAGACAACAAGTGGCGGTGTGTAGGAGGCGTAATGCCTCCCTTTTATGTATCAATGAACATTACGAATAATGTAAGAAGATTGTTGTCTCATATATAAGAGAACAATGTTTTCGGGGATCAGACAGTCGGCGGGCGCAGCTTTTTCCCCCATTTATTCATTAATCATCATTTTTTCATTCATATAACATGTCTATGTCCAGCCCGCAGCTTCCCTTTTTCTGTATGAGGCCTTTATGGCCAATTTTAAATGAAATAAAGAATCTTCTAGGTGCAGTCCTTCTGCGAGGCACCTTGGACAAGTGTCTTCTGCTATTGGTAGTCAGAAAGAAACCCGTCGTATATAATGTGTGTGTAATGAAGTGTGTGTGAGTGAAAGTCCCTACTACCGCTTGTCTCACCACTTAGCAACCGGTGTTTGTGTGTTTACTTCTCCGTAACTTAACGGTTCGGCAAAAATGAGTATGACAGAATAAGTGCCACGCTTAAAAAAATAAGTACTAAGGTAAATTCGTTCGACTAAAAAATTATGCTAGACTGCACTCCAACATGGTCGCAGTCTAATGATTGAAACGAGTAAAAGATGAAAAGTAAAGTCTTCATAATGTTTCACTTCAACTACTTACATAAATACCTTCGAAGAAGTATTCTGTATGAAGCATGTATAAACTTATTTCATAGCTTTACCAGAAGAAGATGGATATACATGACATAAGCACATTCTTACTCTTGCATACGCACAAACCAGTGTGTAACCTATGTTCTCGGACCGGAGCCGTAACCAGATTCTTTTAACAACTGATTGTCTCCTCACATAAGGCCAAGGTGATATTTTTAGCTGAACTCTAAATTAAGTCTTTTATTTAAAAAAGAAACGTTTCCTCAAACGGACTGAAATACCGTTTCTGGTTATCAAATTTAGCTTACATGAGGTTTGGTTAATCTAAAGCTACGACAGAAGACGCCCGCCCAACCATCCGCAAAGTATGGAAACCACACTAAGTTAAACCTGCGATTTCATTTTTAGGGAACTACATTTTACTGTTTCATTATTACTATTATTATTATTATTATTGCTCAGTAGTTTTATTTTTATAACGTGCTTTCACTTCACTACCGAGCGCAGCTCTGTGCGCCTTGGGTATGTGCTGTGGTTTGCTGTGGTGCTCTTATGTTTACTGTATTGAAAGTGTTTTGCGTAGAATGTGTGCAGTACCCACTAGTGCAATTTTCTGTATGTTATATATATTTGTAAGTCCTGGTGTTTTTGTTATGTATTTGTCTGAATATTTTTTTATTATACCTAAGGCACCTACTATGATAGGAATTGTTTCTGTTTTTAGATTCCACATTCGAGTTATCTCTATTTCCAGGTCTTTGTATTTTGAAAGTTTTTCCATTTCTTTTAGAGAAACGTTGTCATCTGCTGGTATTGATA
>NC_068984.1:67182058-67187188 GCF_001194135.2 Octopus bimaculoides
ACACACACACACACACACACACACACAAACACACACACACACACACAGCACACAACACACACACACACTACACGCACATTCATACAAATACATGAAACGAGTCAATAGAAGAATATGTAGTAGTGTTTAAGAATGACTGAGAAGGAAGAATGAAAGAGTGGATGTGAGGGATAGGAAGTGTGGGGCAGAGAAGAAGAAAAAGAGTGACGAAGTGAGAGTGTTAAGCTGTGTATCGAAGGGAGATAAGTGGTACTGCACGGGGAAGTAGGAAGAAGGAGAGAGAAAAGAGAGAAAGAAAGTAGAGAGAGAGAGAGAGAGAGAGTAGAGAGTGATGTTTTGTGGAATTACGAGGTGATAGTGAGAGTAGGGAGAAAAAGCAACACCGATGAGCGAGAGCATGAGCATATACATGTATGTACATATGCAATAGTAGTTTGCTTTAATGTTGATTTTGGTAAGGATATTAACTGATATAGGTGGCGCTCATATTCGTGAAAAAGTTTAATTTTAAATATCCTGGAAAATTTAATGCATGCGTTCTGGTGGAAATAATTGTTGTCTGCTAGGCATTTTCTTCGTAAATTTCATCTTTCAAAAAGTGACTACTATATTTTCATTATGCATAATATTATTCTGCAACCATTTACGTATGAAAGACTACAATAATGCAATGGAATAGATGACATAATCCATTATGGATACAGCATTTATATTATATAAAATACAATTTCAAAAGAAATTATGTACTTCATGGTTCTCTACAAATTTTAAAACAATCTTATAAATTTGAAAATAACCATGAACATTCCACGCTAACTGCGTATATAAAATAAGAATGCATATGTTTTAGAAGGTGAGAAACAACTATTAAATTTTGTTTGAAGCATAGAATTACTTTTTCTGAAAATAGATTTTATGATAAATTTTAATATTCTATACATTCCCCAAAGTAATATTTTGACAGTAGGTTGTGATACAGTTCTCTTCCACAATTGATATATTACTAATAAAACAAATTTGAAATAATTTTCTCGTATAAATTTATATATTAATTTTCATAATGCACACACATACACACAAAATATATATTTAGATTAAACGAATTTCCTAGTCATGCCTTTTAAAGTTATAGCGTCATTGAATCAAATGAAAACTGAATCTTTGCGTTATGGATGAATTATACATCAACTATAAGTCTTGGAAAGGCAAACCAAATTCACCACGAAAACGATATTTTATTACGCTTTGAGGAAATGATGAAGAAACGGAAAAATTGTAGTTTCCTTGAAATGAAATGGCAGCTATAATTACTTTACGTCTGAACATTTTTATTGCATATAAAATGTATTATATAACTTCAACTATCTCGTTTTAAAATAGATCATACAGAATATTCTTGATGATTTCATATATGCATACTGAAATTGTATGTTAAGTTGAGTTAGTAATAATATTTGCATATATATGAGAAAGAACGTACGTATATGTACGTTTAGGTAAATTTATTGCGGAGATCGAGTAACAAGAGTTAAAGTAATATAGAAAGTATGGAGTAGTCAGAAAAAATAGAACAAATACAAACTGAAAGGTCGAAGTAGTTTATGCTCCATTATGTAACCCTTTAGAAGGATATTTTACGAATGAGTACTACGATGCGCTGATTTCAAAATTTATATGACATTAAGCTTGAGTTCTTAGAATATTTTTTATCCATTTAAATAAAAGCAATTTCACAAAAATAATGACATTTGTAAAGATTTATTATACAAAGTTAAATGACTTATAAATTCTCTTCAAATACCGAAACCTAATTGTAAATATGTTATTTTATTTCAGGATTCTTGTTTTCTAATCATCAGCAAATCATACAAGCAATTTGCTCGGATAACCATTGCAGAATTTGATTCAGTGCGAAAGCAATTAGTTTGTGTTACCGACTATATTGCATTTCGACCAAATTTGATTGTGAAAATGTTTCTAACTGCTGTAAATTCACAATCAATACCTTGTCTACACATTATTTGAACAATTAACAATTATGGTGGAATATTATGGCGGAATTATATAGTGCCGATTACAATTACTTAATAGTGTAATACAATTGTTAATAATACTTCGATATAATGTTAATTATAAATTATAAATTTTCTTCCAAAAGACACAAATCAAATTCCGAATGTATTTTATTTCGTATGATGTCGTGTCATAAGAAGTAAAGTCTTATTTGTATTTTCTAATGAAGGTCTATTTAGATTACAGCTACAATTCAATCGTGAAACGAATAATAAAATGAGGTAAGATTCGGAATTTAAAGAAAAGTCCTGCTGGCACTAGGAAGGATTTCTTTTTCTTATTTCAAGAAGGATAAGTATCGTAAACGTTAGATTTTTTTCACTTTTAACACCAAGGTAACACACTTTGCGCAAAGGTTACCCTGTCTTTTTCAACCATATTCTATTTAGAATTACAATATGTAACATATCTTGCCTTGCTTAAGACGCTAGAATATAATTTTGGGAGGCATTTCGCTGCTATTTCCGGCAGGTCGCGTGGCCATATAGAAGCTTTGTTTTGTTGGTTTGAAATAATTGCGTAGAACAATTTATTTAGAATATCTTTCTGACTAAAAAAGATTAGTAAATGAAGCATTCAATCTATAAGATCCAACCACTCACATTTACTATATTAAACGAACTAGATGCTTTATAAATTGATATTTGCTAGAATAGCTAATTTTGATTAGCAGTTGCTTCATCTACGGGCAATACCTAACATATAATTTTAGTGATGTCTAAATATTTAACGTTGCACTCATTCATACTTTTTGCTAATATGAAATATCATTATAGTTACTAAACTCGACTCGCATAAAACTGAATTAGAATTCACGAAAAGATTAATCTTTGCTGGTACTGTAATTATATCAGTTTGGAGATGAAACTAACGACAAACACTAATATTGTTTACACAGAATAGTTGGAGATTTATGTAAAGCATTTCACACACGTTACTGAACTACATTGATTATATCATTACTACTCATGGGAATGATATATGTGTAGAATTTAAAAAAAATTAATTTACTATACATATCTAATGATATATGTTCTTGTATAATAAGCCGTCATTACATTTGTATATAATTTGCATGTAAACATTTTATTTTTATTTTAGGAAAATATTATCAAATCATGAAACATGACAAGTCTAGATTATAGTTTAGCAAATATGTATTTTATGCTTCAGGTGTAGACGTGGCGATGTCCAAAAGATTTTCAGCTGTCATTTAAGGTCAAACGGAGCATTCATTGAAAAGTGTGAATTATTTCCAAGTGAAAGCACTGTTGCTCAGGCAGGAATCACGCTGGTGTTGATAGAGGTCTACCTAATTACAGCATCATGTAGTCTGTGGTAGATAGTATTACTTCCTGCAGCAGATCTACTATTCTTAGCCGTTAAATATATTCTATCAGAAGTTCTTTGTACAAAGACATGTTGTGTATTATTACTTGAACACACTTTCCACATGAAAAGACATGGCAGAAATATAATTATTTCTATGGCAGAAATAAAGTTATTGAAGTGTAAAATTAATGAAAATGAGAATCCGATACGTCAAAATCTCATATACGTTTTCGTTATAATTCTATTAATGACAGTAACTGTATTTCTGTAGCTGTGACCAAACATATAATTATTAATAGTAGTAGTTGTGAGAATGAAGTTGTCTGTTTTATTATAATTAAATACCTAGGTTGTTCTTTAATTCTATTTTTGTTCAAATTTTTCAATTTACTTCTTATCTTATTGCATAGTTCCATTTCAAAATCGAGTTAAGATATCGAGCATAGATTTTGAAGTAACATGAATATTTTATAAATCAGACATTTTTATAATTGTGGTTATAATTCAATGAAACCATGTTATCTTTTATTACAATCTGAAAGAGAAAACGAAGGTTCAAAATATTTTACCTCTGCTGCATCTCTAAAAAAATTCTGAAACCAATTTAAGATTGTCTGGCCTTTTACAAGAAACTAGCTCGATTAAGTCTGCTTGCACATCACATGTTCTGAGCATTCTATAAGTTTTAAGGCATACACATTTTAATGAGTGACGTAATTAAAATACTCAATCTTCTTTCTTATCTAATGATAACATGTTGAGTAATGGTAAAACTAATTACTAATTACTTATTCAGTATATACTTAGTGCTGAATAAGTATTTAGTACAGGAAAAATAAAACTGTGTAATGCATACTATGTCTCAATGGTATTAAAATTTTACTACACGCGTCAGTAGGTGACAACTCGGAGCGGAATCTTAAATTCATGCCAATTTTGAACTAACAAGAATGTAGCTACATTGCATTCTCATGAAATAGTATTTCTAAAGCAATGATTATAAACCCTTACTGTAGTGAGAACATATCGTGAGTTATCAGATGATGAGTAAAAGACATTGGAAATAAAGCGATATATTGATAACTGGACATTTGTATATCTGGTAATTAATTTAGAATATATTTCTGATAAAATGTGTAAGCCTTGTAAAGCAGAACACAATAATATTATGAACATTCATTGAAATATTTCCTCACCAAATAAAAATCAACATGGAAAAATAGAAAGGGAGGGTATAACATCGGTATAGTCAAATTTTGTTTGAAAACTGAAGTTTATTTAGAAAGATGATTTCAATGTTAGAAAATATAGAACACAATTTAGAGATAAGCAGTTTTTTTTTTTTTTGGAAGTGCTACAGTCTCATGATCAATTTGAATGTATGCATGATATCGATGCAATCATATACAGCTAGAAAAGATATGTTATATTTTGGAGACGATGGCACAATAAACATACCTTACACTTTGCTTTTCATGTGATTTGATTGTTGCTGTCAATGTTCTTTTCAAATTTCAGTGAATACATTCGATATATACAAACTGACTGGGGTATTTCATATCTTTTAAACGTATAAAGTGAAAAAAATCTAACGCTGATTTGACATCCCATTGATATATCAGTGTCTGTATTTGTGGATAATTGTATTTGAAATGGTTCAAGAGAGAGATGGAGAGAGAGAGAGAGAGAGAGAGAGAGAGAGAGAGAGAGAGAGAGAAGAAGAAG
>NC_068984.1:67187198-67189904 GCF_001194135.2 Octopus bimaculoides
AGAAGAAGAAGAAGAAGGAAATGCAATTTCTGTATGATACCGATATAAGATTTGCGCATGCGTTTTCTGTATTCTGTATTGCATAATTATTTCAAACTTCACGCTATGTGGGCAAAAGTGGCGAGCTGGTAGAATCGTTAGCGCGCGTCGGACAAAAATTATTAGCTCAACTTTTTGCGGTTCTTTACGTTCAAAGTTAAAATTCGGCCGTGGTTAACTTTGCTCTCTATCTTATCATCACTGCCGATAAAATAAGTACCAGTTGAGCACGAGAATCGATGTTATCAACTAACCTCCTAGCTCTAACACTGCTGGGCTTGAGCCAAAATTTGAAACTATTACTAGTTCTACCTGCATGTCACGTATGTAAATTCAAATTTTAAAAAGAAATAAACTACTCTGAAGTTACTCAAATCTTTTTGAGAAAATTATTCTGAAAAAGAACAGCTGTTGACAGTACTTGTTTCTATTATCACCAAATGAAAAAAAAAGGCAATTACTTATTAGTTTAATGTGATGAAGTTAAAGCTAATTTGAATCTACGTGTTATACTTCTAGAACGAGACACAGGAAGAAAAGAAGGTTATCGAATATAACAATATTAGAGGGTGTAATTTTGAAAACCGGGAAGTTGCATGCTGTGGGAATTGTCTAAAAATTACAGTAAAAAAAAAAAAATAAATAAAGCAATCTCAAGCACTTGAAATAGTTGAGTACCGTGACGATTATATTATGAATATATTGAACATTGGAAAATTAAGCACATGATAGATACATACGAGATTCGAAACCGCCTAAAAGTTAGTGCCTTAGATTCTGCAAATGCGAAACTATGTGGTGTGCAACAATGAGTATATAATTCGGGATAACACTTTATCTATACTAAAATCTATTCCCGCATTCACTGAAATTTAGACTTGAACTTGATATAAAATCATAAGCAATTATAATTGTTGTTATTTCTACTGCTTTCAAAACATATAAAGCATTCAATGAATGCATATTTAGATATATGGTCAAACCTTGTCAATGTTTCTGAGGACTACAAAAGTTTAATAAATTGTTTAATGAGATATTTGGCAAGGTGAGACAATAAAAGTTTACGATAAGTCAAATATATTGAATAGGTTTCGGTGGAGAAAATGCAACAAGATTATTCAAAAGAAGAAAATGACATTATAGTAAGACTATACATCATCCCTAAAGTAAATATTAAATAGCTTGAGCAACGGACATTTAAGAAGAATCGATACATTCAAATGTTCTAATGCTAGATGCATTTCAAATAAGGAATGTTAGCATTACTTGTCAACACTAATTGGACACAACTCAATAATGGTTTTATGGAGAATACCAATTTGTTCTTCGTTTAAGAGCCTGAAATAGTAGTAGCAGTTGTGATTTCTTTTATGCGTTTCAACCATGAGGCTGGGGCCATGTTGGAGCACCACCATTGTTTAACTTCACATACGCGTTGATTAAAAGAGACTTAAAAGCAAAAGATATTTCAATTGTGGCTATCTAAGCTTGGTTTTGATTTCACACTATGCGTTTCTAGGACCATTATCTAATGTTTATTTCTATTTTTGAAAAGAGAGTTGGGTACCATTTGAAGAAGATATAGCTATTATATCTATCATATCTAGCAATCATGTACAGTAGCACTCGTTAGCTCGTATTTGATGCAGTTAACATTCTATCGCAACACGTTAGCTTATTGGGAATCAATTTGATAATTTCATTAACAGATTACAAATCTGGGTCAACACGACAGAAAAACAACAAAAACACAAAAAACTAATTAACACCAATTAATTAAGAATTAGACTGAACTAAGTCGATCAGACTTCCTATTTTCAAGATTCACTATTAATTAGCTTAATTGCTAGTAAAACGATGTTAGTATATTCTTTCTAAATTGTATTGTTCTGTTGCCAATTTGTTATTACTACAACTCAACTTGATATATTCTTCACTAAATATACTGCTTAGTTTGTAGAATTGACAATTCCACACAAGATGGAAACGACTAGAAATATTCTTAGATATTCTTTTTAAATATTCCCATCTTACTTCTTTCGTTGTTTTGGCGTCATTCCAATCAGGTAACAACATACATTTTCACTGTACTTCTATTTTCTTCACACTCCCACGTAATCTTTTTCATCCTCTCTCTCTCTCTCTCTCTCTCTCTCTCTCAACTTTCTGTTCCTCCCACACGAACACACGCACCCTCTTTCTCTAACACTTATACACATACATTACCTGTATTTGCCGATCTGTTGCATATAACATAGACTTAATCATACTGCTACAGAACAGAGTGAAGCACAGTTTGACAATGAATCGACAACCTAGATAAATGTGATCACCAAATTGGACAAATAATTTGAGAAACATGTCTTTTGGGACAAAGCGCTTGTATTTTAATTAAGGTTTTCTAGAATATGTGCTCAGTAAATAAAAGTAGGATTGCAGAGGGAAAATTACATATGAGATTTTACTATTAAATTTAGAGTAAAATTTAATATTTATTTTCCACAAACTGATCTCGTATATTTTCTAATTTGACGAATCAATATTAATAGTGTAATAACACACACGCACTCACTCACGAGTACGCACACACACACCCACACACACACACACACACACACATACACACACTCTCTCTCTCTCTTTCTCTCTCTCTCTCTCTCTCTCTCT
>NC_068984.1:67189914-67192640 GCF_001194135.2 Octopus bimaculoides
CTCTCTCTCTCTCTCTCTCTCTCTCTCTCTCTCTCTCTCTTTCTCTCTCTCTCTCTCTCTCTCTCTTTCTCTCTCACACACACACGCACAAACACACACGTAAATACGCAAAATCTTTACAAATTCACCATGTAAATATTTCCAGTTGTTACACACATTTCATACTTAGAGCTTAGAGTCTTTGAAGTCATATGGTTAGGGTGATATAATCTCTTGTGGTTGTTACACTGAGTGGCAAGAAAAAGCCAATGGATGCTCTCCCTTATTTTATCATCGTTATCGTCGACAGTTTCAGAAGATAGGGTTATCCAACATTAGTAATACCTTTGTCTCATCAGCAGAAACTTTGATAACATGCTTCTGCTGTTTAAGGACAACAAGAATGTGAGAAGAACCAGATATTTTCTTTTTTGCAAAGAATAATGAGAATAATGTACTGGTAATAGGTTGTGTGGTATCTTTTAAATTATATTGACATGCTGATCACCCTTTCTTTAAATTTAGACGTTGCCTACCTTATCGTCTGCATGCGTGGGATACTACTCTGAAATACATTCCTTGTATATTTATGACCTTGTGTACTAGATTCATTCCTAAAGTCAAGCTCACCGGCTTTTTTAACAAGATTACTGGCTAATCGTGGCACTAGCGCTTGTTCTGACATTGTTTTTCTATATAACGGTGGTGTAGAGATGAGTCGCTGCTATCTCTAGCCGTCGGGTGTCCATCATGGACGAGACAAAGAATGGTCGAAATCACGTGAGCTGGTGGTCTCGAGGAATTTATCTCCCCGCAAGTCATATAAACAAGAATGCATTTTGCACCAAAGGCCAATATGAAAGTTTCTCACAGTATCTAACGCAGTACAGTTTGTTCTAACAGAACATTAACATTTTAATGGGCATAATTATTACCCATAAAAATCTCAGCTATTCCGGTTACTAGCTATCTATAAAAACTAATTTCATTGGGATATTATGAGTGCTTTAAACTTGACTCATTTAAAGTCGCCCTGAATTATTCCATTTCCACATTTCGAGCACTGCTTCATTCACTTTAGGAAATTTGATAAACCATTGCATTCCGATTTTGAAATCGTTGTCACATTACAGATCATTGAAGAATAAACTAATTTCAACATTGCCCTTTCAATATTTCTATATTTCGCCATTTTAAAACGGTTTCTTGCACTAAGATGATGGCTTAGGATTTGCATAAATATCATATTTTAAAGAAAATGTAAAGAGTTAGGTCTTCGAGACTATTTCGATTTTAATATTAGACTTCACAAAATATCATTACTGAAGAAGCAATCAATAAATTCCAAGTAAACTCTATGTTTTACTTACATTTAGGATCACATGCTTTTTAGTTAGATTACTATTTTACTTTGAAGCTATGGGGAAGAATACAATAAAACAGATGCCTAATAATTGAAATATCAGCGAAAAATGTAAGAAAAAGTGCCACTAGATTATTTCACAGTAATCTGACGAAGAATTATTATGAAGAACAGAATTATTACAAGAAAAAGAGTTTCAGAAAAAATATTTTCAGCGAATTTATTCACATAAAACTTCTCAATACGAAAGACGAGTGCATGAGGCTAACTAAAATAGAAAGGTTTTATACAAGCAACGGGGTGAATCTGGTTAATTGAGAGAAGCATGGAGGCGAGGAGTGAATAAATTCGAATTCTAGACGAATTAAGATATTCGGAGCGAGAGTAAAATTAGGAAGCAAGCAGGATATATTTCTAAGAGAGACAGTAAAATTCTATGTATGCATATGTGTGTGTATATAAATGTGTGCGTGTGTATGTATATAAATGTGTGTATACACACACACTCCACTCAAACACACACATGCTATGAGGTGAACCCAAGCATCTTAACCATTAATGTTTTCGTAAGATAAATTTTAGTAGATACACAAGATAAGACTTAAATATTTCTCTTGTTTAAACAATCTTACCGTTGGCGGTAAATGAAAGACTGATGGGACGGTGTCGTTTCAATCTGTCTTATAGTTTAATCAGTAATCGGTTACTTTATAGTCTATTGCTACCGCATAACTGCTTTTATAGCTTCTCGTATCACTTTTATAAGTAAATCAGTTGGACTAAATTGTATATATGATACGTTTCCGGCTGTTAGTTCTGTTACATATATTACTGACATACCAATAGTATTTAGCCGTTACTGCGTTCATAAATTAAATAAATTTACTAGATATAAAAGACAGACTTAAACGTCATATTTATAGGAAGTCACAATGGACAGTAATATACCGACATACTGGACAAGTTTATATAAAATGTAGTTGCAGTTTCATCCTCATAATATATGGTAGAACGTATGTCACGTCTACAAAACTTGTGCTTTCGTGTCGCAATGGTAGCCTTTGATATTTTCTACCCCAAAGGATTTTTTCAGCCCAATATTTACAGAATATTATTTATAATTGTACATATGCTACGAGATGCAGTTCTACACTCACACACACTGGCACACACACACACGTTCGCGTGTGCACGCACACACACACACACACACACACACGTTCGCGTGCGCACACACACACACACACACACACACACACGTTCGCGTGCACATACACACACACGTTCGTGTGCACACACACACATACACACACATATACGCATATTGGAGAGCAGAATTAAAGAAAATCAGTTTATCAATGCAATATATATATATATATATATA
>NC_068984.1:67192886-67193855 GCF_001194135.2 Octopus bimaculoides
CGTCATTTTGCACTTTTACATATTCTTCTTTGGCTGATTTCTTCAGAGTGGTGGGTTTCGTTTCATCACACCTTTGTGTTTCCCCCTTGGTTGTTGGCTCATTTGGTGTATGAGTGAGTTTGACACTGTTACCCTCATCTATAACTCGTGCCGGGCCGTTGCTTCATCCGGTATTATGGAGAGGAGAATGTCTGGCTAATATACAATTTTGTATACACATATATACGCAGTCCAATTTTGTGTACGTTTGTTATATACGCTACATTCCCTCCTTGCTTGCTTTCCTTCCTTCTCCCTTTCTTTCTCTATTTCTTTCTTCCCTTCCCCCTTTCTCTCCTTTCTTCCTTTCTGTCTTTCTTTCTTTCTTTCATTCTTTATCTCTTTCTTTCTTTCTTTCTTTCTTTCTTTCTTCCTTTCCTTCCTCGCGATAGCCACACTTTCTCTCTTTCTATATTAATAACGTTCTTATCGATATGTTACCCTCCCCCTCTACTTCATAGGTTAAGATACAATTTTTGTTACCAGCGCGTAATTTTTTCGTGCACGAGCTTGACTGCGTGTATATGTGTATGTGTATACATATCTATTCATGCATATATTTGTGTCTTGCAAATATATACCTATATACGTACATTGTCTGTACGTATGCATCTGTATATTTTGATGTATATATATGTTTTGGATAGTCTAGTATGCGTATATACTGTTGTAATTTTATTTTTAATGCAGCGTATGTTTTATTTTATTTGGTTTTAATGTGTTAATTCGAATATGATTAATTATTTACAATATGTATTTTGAGCCCATTTTTCTATTTAAGCTTCGATTTTTTTTTTATAGGATGTATCTATATTATATTCATTTGTTTTGTTAACTGCGCACCCATGACCGTTATTTGAAACGACCAATGAAACAGATCTATGTGTTTTAAATTTTATATTAATTTTGATTGAATTGTCATTTCTTTCC
>NC_068984.1:67194332-67194782 GCF_001194135.2 Octopus bimaculoides
GTGTGTGTGTGTGTGTGTGTGTGTGTGTGTGCTTTAAAATTTAATTTTTAAGATATTGTGAGTATTTTAATTGTAGTTCATCAGTGATTGTGAGACGGTTAATTTTTACATTTAATTCATTTAATTATCTTACTACCGTTTTGTCTTTTCTATATTTATTTATTAGCTGACCCCCGTGCCGTTTATAATTGACGGTTAATTGTTATTTAAACAAGGTACAAAATGAAGTACAAAGCAATCACAAATAGCAGCATTCACATATTTCCCAATCAGGCAAATACACATACTCAAAAAAAATTGTAATGACGTAAGTTTTTATTTTCAGAGTTGTACGTTTCCATTACGCACGCATGTACGTAATACATATATGTGTGCATACATGTATATATTTATGTATATATATATATATATATAGATGTATATGTATATATATGCATGTCTATATACTTA
>NC_068984.1:67194792-67200782 GCF_001194135.2 Octopus bimaculoides
TATATATATATATGAGTCAGTGAAACTATTTGTCAAAATTGACAGTATGCATCAGTATTCGTTCATTTAAATTCTCATTTCTATAGTTTTCAAAATATTATTTAATATTAATGGAAACTTCATTAACTTTGCATATCTAAATAGATTTATTGATTGATATTATACATTTTCTTCGTAATTTTTTTGTTTCATTTTCATCAACTTTTCCGCAGTCTGCATTGTTTCGGTAGGAATTTTGCGTAATAAGTGCTTCACTTAATTACGAATTCTAACAGCATCGCACAGAATAGTGAGTGAATGTCTGCTGGCGAGGTATGTGAATTGAAATTTTGTAGAGTAAAACACTATCACACTGCTGCAAGAGCTTTACAATTTTGTTCAAAGACTTTAATTGCAGATCGATTTAACAAAAACAGATATACCTTGTTTTCCATAGAGTTCACTGTCGCATTAATGTCGAGTATTGCTTGTTTCTTTGCCTCATAAATCTGGAATACTCAGGGAAGTTTAATAACCTCTGCCCTCTCGTCTCTCACTAACAATTATCAATATTTATTATATGACAGAAGCCAGTTAAGTTTCTTGATTTGTTTATGATATAAGGCATTAAATCTTCTTACACTAACTTCATCTACAATTAGAGAAAAGAAATAACTCAAGTCTGAACTGGTCACCAACCTGTAAAGCTCACAAAGAAGCTGAGATGAATGAAATATATTCTAATTTAACATGCACACACACACACACACACACACACACACACACATGCACACACACACACACACACCACACACCACACACACACACACATATGTGTCGAATGTGGAAGAAAGACTATTCAGTATGAAACTATAGATTAAATAGATTAATATCATTTTTATTATGATCAGCTTCCTCCTACGCTGGAATATCGCCAGATATGGTATGACTCAATATTTGCGGTTGTCCTTTCTCGTCACAAAAAGGAATCATTTTTTAATTGAATTGTAGCACGTGATGAGGAATGGATCCAATACAACAAACGTAAACGTTCAGCGCAATGGTTCTTTACTTGAAAGCAGACAATAACAAATCACCAAAGGTCTTCCTCTGTGACTCAAAGAGCAAATACTCTCGTTAGAATGCATACTGTACCCAACAATGCTGTCTTCTGGATCACTTCGAGCCTGACAGCAGCTCCAATATTCTTAATATGTTTTTCAAAGCTCGTCTTCAGACGACAATATAAAGCTGCTGGAGATTGTGGTCAAACTCTAGCTGAAGAGAGTTGCTGCTGGAAGGCCATATGAGTGACATTAGGATTTGGTTCATTGCCACACCTCTAGAAAGAGAAGTGATTATCGGGGGATTTCTACGTCTTCATCAGACCCATTTTCTGGCCTTTAAATACCCCCGATCGTAATCTCAACAATTTTTACGAGCGGTTACAGTTGATAATGACTCCAACCACTCTGTCTGCAACACCGAGGCTGAACTGGTAACCAAGATCAAAGAGGCGTTTGAAAATCTTCCCAGGGACACAGTAAAACACGCCTGCACCAGGTTCTTTGAGGCCGTCTTGAAGCCGTTGTTGAAGCTGGGTGCAGCTACTTTAAGTAACCTTTCATCTACCAACTTTAATCTAGTTAATATTGTTCTGATTTTTAAAGTACTTTTAGTTTGGGATAGGATATTGTTTTCCCTTTCACTTTAATGCAAATTATTAAATTTATTCCGAACATCCTGTACACTCAATACATTCTTCGATATGAAAAACGCTAGGGAATATTTCGCAAAACATATTTTTATGACAGTTTAACTTCACAGATTAAGAAATTACATCTGCCTTTGTGGTTGATAATTTAAATTAATTTCTTGAAATCAGTTGCAAAAGTTAAAGTTATAAAGATCTCAAATGTGGTGAATGAGGAACCGAAGAGTCCAAAATAGATATGAACAAGAAAATAGTTTACAACGAAGATTTTAGCCTGTTGACCTCTCGATGAAAAGACTGTCTCTTATCTACTTTGCAAGAATCAGTTTTAAACTACTATTTAAACACATCGTGAAAAATATCTACCGATAAGAAAGCAACTGACATACAAATTTCCTCCTGACTCAGAACACTGAAGAAATATGATAAAAAATATCAAAATCTCACTTTATCCCTCAATAGAATAGTCTGTTTTTGCATTGTAAGCAAAAAGGATTTCATGACTGAAATTAGCTTTATTATAGCTCGGAAAATTGTTCAAAGACAGCTTCCTTATATTCGTGGATAATATGTAAAGGGTATAGTAATGTTATTACAATTTTCGCTGTAGAGGACACAGAATGTCCATGAATAATACAATACTCATAAACCTATTTTAGAAATTGCTGCTGCAGTCATGTGCAGACTAATGTGAAAACCTGTGTAGCTTGCAGTTTAACTTTAGATAAGTCTTCACCCGTTCAAGATATATTTTTAAATAGACGTGTTTGTTCGATAAAACGATCGGAATTTAGCAGGAATTCCTGGATTTAATAAATTTAAAGGAAACCGATAGTAAGTGTTGACATAAAAAGTTTGAGAGCTACAGATATTTTTGTGTCACTGACCATCGTCAGCAAAACGTACTCAGACTTGAACTTGCGAGATCAGTCTTCCAATATATAGAAAAAGCATTATGCAGGCTTGCTCAGTAATAATTTGCATGAACGAGAATAAAATATTATTTAAAAGCAATAAATCATGGAGGAGGAATGAAATGAATTCAGGTAAATAATGTAAGAGTTGTTATAATGAATGGTATTCGCATAACAGTTATGAGATTAACTGAAATATCTGTCTTAGCTGGAAAAGAAAAGAACCTTGAGGTAATTGTCAGTGGCTCTACGAGAAGATAATGCCAAATAATGAAATGATTTTACAGAATAAATTTGCATAGATATGGGAAAATATTATCTTCCATAAAATGCAAGGAGAGAGCTACGGTTATGTTTAGTTCTAAGGTCTAATATAACTAAAACATTTACGAAACTTGTTACAATGGCAACCAAATACATGAGTCACTCCCCCACATCTACTAGCATTCATTAAAATACATTTTTGGTTGATTGAAAATTCAGAGTTTGTCCATTGCCCTTTAGGAAATAAAATTTTCATTAACGCTAATAAATTTTTTTTCTCGTTTATATTATTTCAATTAAAAAAAAAAGATTTAAATTTCGAGAACAAACGTGAGATAGATTGCACTTAAACACATGTAAACACAAACACACACATATACTCCCACATAAACATATGTATATTAGAAACGATATTTGTTTATTTGACACAACATTACCGTTTCTCAACAATATTTATCAAATTTTGCAAGGAAATCAAAATGCAGCCCTAACTAATGCATGGACAAATATCTTGAGTCCAAGATCCTCTTAGTGTAAAACAGAGATGAGTAACAACAACAACAACAACAACAACAAAATTAGAAATAGAGATATTGTGAGATTGAAATGCATACTAGAATAGCAGTAGAGTGGATATAAGTATAAGCAACAGAAATTTACTTTCTCTTCCAATGTCACACTTCTTTTGGCTCTAAAACACATTCTCTTGTATTTCTTAAATATCTATGCACATAAAAAAAAAGTTTGTTTCTTCTCTCGAATGTCAAACGGTTGAACATATAAATTTATGAATTACTTCAGGAAGGCTAATACATTACCAAAAAATTAGCGATGTTAGTTATTTTGTATCCTGCGCAGTCTTAAATTAGAGAATTGACTACCATAATTGCTATTAGTATATAATACATAATGTATATACCACCGAAAAAGATTGAAGTGTTCTTCCTTGGATTGCATGGCTAGCAACGTCCTCTAAACGAATGTAAACAAGGTTGTATGATTGTATATTTCAGAAAGACCGTTTAATTACAATAAAAAAAAAGTTGAAAAAATATTGTTTTATCTTTTTCAAAAATGCACATTTTATAAACTCTCATGCATCTTTCTCTCAGCAATAAACTACGCCCCTATTATGCGTATAAATGAAAATCTAAACTATATTATGCTTTCCTTGCCCCCCCCCCCCACACTGTATTTATGTAAATTATATTTCTGTCAAATTCTTAACTTAAAACCAAAACTATGTGAGAAACTCAAATTGGCTTGCTGTCAATTCAACTCCTTAATTGAACATATGAAAAGGAACCCAAGTTGTTGCTTAATCAATGAACTGCTTTATCATATATAATGAATAGAATTTCTAAACTAAATGGAGGCATATTATTTTGGAACGCAACTGGTGGTGCTGTAAACACATGTCTCTTAGATTTATTACTGAAGCAAATTTGCAAGCCAAATAAAATTTATGTAGCGGTAATTTGTTCTGGCATAGCCCTTACATTGTTGCATGAAAATCCTATATTTCATTCTACATTAATACTTTGGGTTTAGTCACGAATGATGAAACTCTTTGTAAAATTACAAAAATGTTTAGCATGGGAAAAGTTCCGGAGTAAGTAGGCTTCATTACCAACCGCATGGTTCCGGATACAGTTCCACTGCGTGGCATCTTGGACAAGTGTCTTCTACTATAGCCTCGGGCCGACCAAAGCCTTGTGAGTGGATTGGTACACGGAAACTGAAAGAAGCCCGTCGTATATATGTATACGTATATATATATATATATATATATATATATATATGTGTGTGTGTGTGTGTGTGTGTGTGTGTGTGTGTGTTTGTCCCCCCACCATCGCTTGACAACCCATGCTGGTGTGTTTACGTCCCGGTAACTTAGCGGTTCGGCAAAGAGACCGATAGAATGAGTACTAGGCTTACAAAGAATAAGTCCTGAGGTCGATTTTCTCGACTAAAGGCGGTTCTCCAGCATGGCGGCAGTCAAATGACTGAAACAAGTAAAAGAGTAAAAGCGTAAAATATTTGAACTGATAGCCTGAAGTGTACGTGCAATAAAAATGCATTAGCGGTACTGAGCAGAACTCTACAAGAAGTAAGCAACTAGATTTTGATAGAACGTGTAAATGTTACGATATCGGGAACTTTCAACCAGATTAGGCCAGTTATAACTAAGCGAACAAGAGCTAATGAAATCCCAGTATGCCTCAAATCATCTTTTTGGAGCACAAAGTACAAATTTTGAAGCTTACAGACGAGCAACAATTTATGCTGATTGTAATTCAGATTTATTTGCTTCATTCTACAGCTTAGTGAAGAAGACGTTCCTACAGACTGTAAAACGTGTATCTATAATCAGCGTAGTGCACCTAAGAGTTCATGAATAAATAAAAGTAAATATTTAATAACTTTGCTTATTGCTAGAATGACTTAACTTTTGTGTGTCTAAGAAAGCAATATTAGCATAAAAAAAGTGATAAATTTATCAACGAAAATCTTGAGATATATTGCAGGGAATGATTAAATTTATGAATCAATTGATAAGATTATCGATGAGAATGAAGATGTTAACTATCTAATGGAATTTCTAAATTCTTTGGAACCTTCCAGATTGCTTGGTTAGCAAGTACAATTTAAAATTAGTGCTACTACAGGGATTCCTTGAAATTAAGTTCAGCCTAACCTCTGCGATGGTACCAGACAAGTGATAACTTCGGGTCACTGAAACACAAACTCAAAGTGATCGTAACAAAGGAGAAGATACATGTATTTCCAGGACACCACATACATTTTCCGGTAAAATTATGCCTTGTCACGTCAATGAACAAATCACAGAGACAAGCATTGAAATTTATTAGCATAGAATTACATGAAGATGGCGTCTCTCATGTTGATCTCTATGTACGATGCATAAGAGGAGGAACAGCTAACAATGCCATGTTGAATAAAAAAAACAAACTTTTTTGTAATTTCAAATTTGATATTAGTCTGTTTGAAGAAATGTTTGTCAATTTCTTTCTCTCCAGTTTTGGTCTTCGAATTGAATAATTTGATAAAAAAAAGTACTTTTCTTCATTTCAATTTATTGGACTAATCTTTCACCA
>NC_068984.1:67201264-67212381 GCF_001194135.2 Octopus bimaculoides
GATGAAAGGCAAAGTTGTCTTCGGTGGGAATTAAATTCAAAGCGAAGAGAGTCCGAACAAATATGCATGTATGATATGATATTATATATATATATGACTTTGTTTTGCAGTACTTCTCCTCTGTTCGATTTTTGCGATGCCTGAAACAAAGGAACAGCGTGCTTCCGTGGAATTCTTTTTACTACTGGGCAAAACGGCGACCGAAACAGTTGTCATATTTCGGACAGCTTACAAAGACGCTGCCATGAGCAAAACACAAGTTTATGAGTGGTTTCTACGCTTTATTGCGAATGAAATGAGTTGTAGAAAAATGTGTACCTCACTTCATCAAGGAAGATCAAAAGCAGTCACGACTGAATGATTGTCATGAACTGAAAGATCAGCTGGAAGTTGATCCAGACCTTTTTTTTTTTCGAAGGTTATCACTGGTGACGAAAGCTGGTGCTACGGAATTTGCAGATACGGAAGAGATGAAGAAGAAAACGACGGAAGCGTTAAAAGACATCACTTAGCAAGAATTCCAGGACTGCTTCGAATGGTGGAGAACGCGCCTGGACCGATATGTTGCTGCAAATGCAGAATAGCTTGAAGGTGATAAAAGTGTAAATATGTAAAACTAATTGAATAAAATAATATTTCAAAATTCAGGTTTCTTTTGGTGCCCCTCGTATCCACACATAAACACAAGCACACATACATACACACGCATTTATAAATTTACTACTGTTCCGTGGATATTATGAGGAATGATATCCTAGTTCACAACACGCCACGAGTATATCATTGAAGCTATTTTATTTAATTCTCCTTATTTAGGTGGCCAAGTGTTGTGACGTCACTGCTGTACAAAACTCTATAATAGTACAAGGTTAGCTGTCGAGGCTATTATGCCCCGTGTGATCGAAGCTGCCATTATAGATGTTTCTGAGAAGAGAGAAGGTATTTTTTATTGTACACTTGTACACATCCCTCTCGTCCCATTTCACGAGTATTCTGTTTTTAGTAAAATTCTATATTAATGGTAGAAGCTCACGTATTGGGCTAAGCTGTTGGCTTTTCATCAGAACCTTGAACCACATAGTAAGGAATGTTGATTACACTTGAGCTTTTGCTCAATAAAACATATTATAGTTCGAATTGCTTGCTTTTCGTGATGCATATAAATTTAGAATTATTAGAAAATATATAAAATATATAAAATGAGAAAATATATAAAATAAATGTATATGATGCACACACACAGACACACACACAAACACACGCGCGCTCACACACAGACACACACGCACACGCAAAAATGTCAATCGGTTTACATTAGTGTTCGGCTTGACAACAGCGCGTATGTTATACTAGCTAACGTACCCAGTTATTCCCGGGAAAGCAGGGGTTATTCCTTGGTTCCGTTCTCATAATTGTTTCGCTAATCCAGTAACAGCAATACAAAGTATGTAGCCCTTAAATCGGTTTTCATGCATTTACAGAGAATACCGAACTGTCTTACACAGGATCTTGTTTCTAGGAATTCCCAATAAGTTATGAATGCCCATATTGTGAAGTCAGTTATGTAATAACATGAAATTAGTTACCCGATAGTAAGAATTCAAATAAAGTAGCCCTGAAAAGGGTTTTAATGCGTTCCCAGAGTATATAGAACACAAGAGGAAATACTTATAAGGCATGTATACTAAAATCGTGAAGCATGTTACATAATAACAGGCTAATCAAATATGAGATAATGACAATTCAAGGTAAATAACTCTGAAAAGGGCTTTTGTGCGTTCCTAGAGAATATTACTTTCAGGGGCGCTAGTGCTGGTATATTCGTGAATAAGTCATTAACCGAAATAAGTGGATCTATTGTATAGGAAAATGCTATTTACTTGTTTAAGGGTTGTACTGGATAAATTGTGAAAATAACGTTAGTTAGTGTAACATACGCGCTGTTCTCAAGCCGAACAGTTCAAATACTAAGAAATAAGCATACTCAATTGCATTTTTACCAAATAAGGGCGCCTTCAAGGGGCGAATGGGTTATTTCCCTTAGTTTTTAAAATAAAGTATATAAGGATCCCTTTCAGGGGCCCTATTATCGATTTTTTTTTCAATCTGAGTATGCTATGAGGTTTCTAGACATGAGTTCTATTCACATAGGAAGTTTCATCAAAATCATTAAAATGATGTAGGAGGAGTTAGCTAACAACTCCATAAACACACCCACAGACAGAATGTAGTAGATAACGCGGAAAAATTGAAAAACAAATATCAATTACATTTTCTGCAATAACAATCCTTTCGACTAAAGGCAAAATGCCTGGAATTTAGCGGGAGGAGACTAGTCGATTACATCGATCAGAGTGTTCCACTCGTACTTAATTTATCGACCCCGAAAGGATGAAAGTAAAGTCTACCTCAGCAGAATTTGGACTCAGAACGTAAAGATGGACGAAATGCCGCTATTTTGCCCGGCGTTCTAACGATTCCGCCATCTCGCCAACTTCATAATAATAATAATAATAATAATCCTTTCAACTGTAAGTGCAAGGCCTGAAATTTTGGGGGAGGAGGTAAGTCGATCACATTGACCCCGGTGTTCGACTGGTATTTATATTATTGCCTCCGAAAGGATGAAAGGCCAAGTCAAATTTAAACTCGGCTTGTAATGATGGACGAAATACCGATGAGCATTTAGCTCGGGGCGTAAACGATTCTGCCAGCTCACTGCCTTAACAACAACAACAAGAAGAACAATGATTTCTACTAAAGGCACAAAGCCTGAAATTTCGGGGAGGGGGTTAGTCGATTACATCGACCCCAGTACTTAACTGGTACTTAATTTAGCGAACTCGAAAGGATGAAAGGCAAAGTCACCACGGCGGAATTAAAACTCAGAACGTAGCGGGAGACGAAATACCGTTAAGCATTTTGCTTGGCGTGCTAACGATTCTGCTATCTAGCCGCCTTTCTTCTTAATAATAATAATAATAATAATAATAATAATAATAATAATAATAATAATAATAATAATAATAATAATAATAATAATAATAATAATAATAATAATAATAATAATAATAATAATAATAAATGGAAAACCCCAAGACTGGACCGGATCTGTAACTTATGGCTGGATTGTTTGAGAGAAGTACATGAAAATCTCGCTGCAACTCTAGCTGATGTCATTCAAAACCCTGAACAAGTACCTTCCTGACTGACTGAAGGAAATACTTACCATTAATATGTTCCAACACCGCGTACAAGATCATCACATCCATACTAACCGAAAGAATGTACGCTTTCTTTGAACACAACTTTATCCTTCTACAAGCTCAAAAATGTTGTAAAAGAAATTCTTATGGGCTCAAAGACTATAGGAAAGCGTTTTATAGTGTCCCACATAAATGGATACTCATGCCCTTGAGATATGTAAGATCTCTCCTGTCATATCTAAATTCTTACAAAATAGTATGGCCAAGTGGAACACATGGTGTCTTTCTAAACAATAGTAATAGGACGAGCCACTCCAACAGCAACAATATCAAACTAGGCGTCTTTCAAGGTGACCCCCTCTCTCCATTACTTTCTTTTGCATGTCACTGATCCCACTCTCAAACGAATTGATTAACAACTGATATGGGTACAAAATTTTTAACAATATAATAAACAATTTTTTTACATGGACAATCTGAAGTTGTTTGCTAGGAATGACAAATAACTAGTAGGGCTGCTAACAATTGTTAAAGAGTTTAGCAATGACATCAGGGTGGATTTTGACGTCAGAAGAGAGTTAAAGCAACTTTTGTAAGAGGCAAGGTCAGACAAACAGTTTTCATTAAATTAGATATCGACGCTACCATCAAGGAACTTGACCCACCGGAAAATTATAAATATTTGGGAGTAAACGAAAGAGTTTGGGTACGTCATGTTACCATGAAGGAAAGTATAAGAAACGAATACTAAAAGAGAAAAAGACTTGTACTGCAGTCTGAACTCAACTCGAAAAATCGCACCGAAGCTATTACCCTGGCACTTCCAGTAGTTCTAATTAGTTTTAACATCATTAATTGGAATTCTACGGAGCTCCAGCACCTGAGCAGGATGACAAGAAAATTATTGGCATTTAAGTATACATAGCACTTAAAGGCAGACGTTGACCATCTGTACCTGCTTAAAAGCAGTGATGAAAGAGGAATGATGCAATTAGAACTTTGCTATAAGACATCCACTATAGAAATGAACAGAGGATTGGATGCTGCTACCAGTGTGCGAAAATGAAAGCAACAAAAAATTACATTCTATTGTCAAGGAAGCTTATAAATTCGTGAGGGAACTTGCCATTAACTGTGAATTGGATGAAAAACTTGCAACCACTGCTACCAAGCAAGCAAAACGAATCAAGCAGACTGGGAAAAAAAAGAATGGCAGAAACAAACTGAGGAGGGGTGGAGCCAGAAGCCCCTGCATGGGCAATATATTCTTCGAAGTCAAAATAATATAGACAAAGTAACAACCCGTCACTCGCTGAGAAGTAAACGATTGAAAGTAGAGACTGGATGCGTCATACTGGTGGAACAAGATCAAAGCTTACTTACCAGGAATTACTAGTCTAACATTCTTCAAAACGGTACTGACGCTAGATGCAGATTCTGTGGCACATTTGACAAAACAATAGACTATCTTGCTTCGGGATGTCCTATGCTGACACCAAACGAATACAAAAACCGCCACGATAGTGTAGGACAGTATTTATATAGGAAAATATGTAAGCACTGCAAAATTGGCACACTTACTAACTGTTATGAACATTATACTGTGCCAGTAGTTGAAGGTTAAAATGTCACCATCCTCTGGGATTTTCCAGTCAACACTGACAGAAAGATCCAGGCTAATAGACCAGAGAAAATGATTGAATACTAGGAAGAAAATACTTCTAGACTAATAGATATATGTGTTGCCACTTGTAAAAATATATCTGTAAAGCAACTTGATAAACTGAGTAAATATAAGGACCTGGAAATTGAAATACAAAAGATGTGGCATCTTAAAGCAAAAACTGTTCCTGTTATTGTAGGTTCCCTAGGTAAGACAAAAACGGGATGTCAGAAACATCTAGACAATATCTCACAGAAATCCAAAAGATTGTGCTCACAATTACTGTCCACATCCTTAGAAAAAACCTATGAATTTAAATGTTAGTGTTGTATTATATGGAGGTATTTCGCTACTGTCCTAGCCACTTCCAGCCACTCTAAGCTTTCAGTTATACTTAACCTTTACTTGCCGCAAGGCGCTGGTGCGTCTCGGCAAGTGATCGCAACAAACTTGCAGATTAAAAGTAAATACGAGCAATAATAACAACGATCCTGATATTCTGGGTTAGTCGATTACACTGACACCAGGTTTTGACCGGTACTTATTTCATCAACCGAAAGTATGAAAAAATCAATCAAGCGACCATCGTAATCGCAATTGGTTAGTCTCTCTCGCATAAACAAGACTTGTATAGGGAATACAAATGAATCGATAACTGACCAATAAAATTTATTAATCCGTGCATGAAATAAAGTTCGTCTCAAATCGATATTAGATAGAAAATTCCGGTAAGATGGCAGGTGCTATGCAACTCCATTTTAAAAGCAACAAATGATGCTTCTAATAGGATAATCAAATCTGTAAATAGAAAGAATGTAAAAGGTAGGCGTGTACTACAACTGTTTCAAAAGCATATCGGGTATATTTTACGCAACATTATGAATGTCTTATAGCTGCCGGTGTACGTTTTAGTTTGGTACATACGGCTGTTGAGTTAAAATAGTCCACTGCAATATAGAATACGCGCGCGCGCGCACACACTCACACTTACTTGATGTGTCTTTTGACATGTTCCATAGCTTATGTAATCAAAATTGCGTAGAATGTATTTCAGAATTAATGTCTTGAATTATACTGCTCGTGAAACGGAGAACAATTCGTCAACTAGAAAGGGACTGAATTAGGGTTTTATTTTCTTCTTCGGATATAGTTTACTGTGGGGTAGAATGTATGCGATAATGTCACACTGTTCATAGTTATTTCTTTTAAGAACGTTTTACGGTATTCTCAGTTTTTCACATGTTTTGAAATTAAAAGTACAATTTTAAGGTCCAGGAGAAAGCTTTTGAAAAGTGGCTAAGAATTCAACAAAAAATTATATCCTGTTATTTGTTGAAAAAAAAAATGTTTATAAATGTTTATAATCATAGATCAAGTATCTATTAATTTTAAGTAACGTCTGTTGTTATGATCTGTATCATCATAATAGAACAGTGGTGTCTATATGAAACGCAATATTCCATTTCGTTCCTTCACGTTCTGAGGTCAAAGCTCTCTCGGTATCAGTTTACTTTTAATCCTTTCGGCAGCAATAAAATATATATTAGCAACATAAATGATAACAGAGTCGATTCAATTTGTATATAACCATCAAATTCTTCTCATTGTCATACATGTATCCTAACACTTTTGTAGTTTCTTCAGCTGTTAGCATTGATGTTAAGGAAATGGATGCCGTTAGGGTTTTATTACTATATTTATGGCTAGTTTTGTTGTTGTACATGATGTTACCTTTAAGATCTTACTCTTAGATATGCTTTGGTCATCATGTTTAAAGAAAGAAACCAATTTAACTAGATTTCTTCGCAACACATGCTAATTAAAGCCTTCATATATTACATGCATATAACATTCAACATTTAAAACGTATTTGCTGTCTCCAACCACATCCGCACAGACAAACACACATACACTAACACAAGCACACACGCACATACATCCATGCTTATATAGTTATATATGCATATGTGCATATACATATATACATACATATGTGCACATATATATGAATGTATAGGTATACATGCATATATATATATATATATATATATAAACGTATACATATATATATACATACATATATATGTATATACATATATATATATATATACATATATACGTATACATATATATATATATATATATGTATACATATATATATATATATATATATATATATATATATATATATATATATATATATATATATATATATATATATATATATATGTATACATACATACATATATATATATATATATATATATGTATACATACATACATATATATATATATATAAATATATACACACACATATATATATACGTATACAAACGTATACATACGTAAACACACACACATACGTATACACATTTACATATACATGCATTTAACATCACTACTAACTGCGTCACGCCAAGCTAGCGGAATAAAGCTCATAAAAATAATATCGTTAAGTTTTCCTGCAGTAATATATTACGTAGCGTAAATTCTGGTTGTTATCTGCCTTCCATGTAGCAACTGGCGTGCTTCAAAAGGTTAATAAACTTTAGGATTTTCTTATCAGTGTATTGGGATTTCTACCAGATTTATCAAAATGTGTTGCAACATTTATATCATTTATATGTGAAACTATACAATAATATATGCAATTGTACACGTGTTGCTTGCTTTTTATTTTAACATTTGCGGATGAGATGAAAATATCAAACAAAATGTAAATAGACACCACCGCAATAGAGATAAAAGAAACCGCTTATGCGTAAGCTTAATTTCAGAAATGCCTCACACATTTACATATACAATATATACATATATACATACATATACATATACATATATATATATATATATATATATATATATATATATATATATATATATATATATGTATGTATGTATAATGCATGGGCGCTGTGTCTGGTTGTCAGCATTTATGTTTATATGCCAGTAAACCTTGTTGTTCCAATCCATGCCTTTTGGACTTAGTATCTCGTCAATAGCATTGAAATATTTTCCATATTTATATCACTATAAAACATAACAGTATCATAATAGATTTCAGCTGCTTCCTTTGGAGTTCACGTATTTCATTCAGAATGAAACTTTGTGGTAAAATTTAGAAAGCGTAAAACCGAAGCCTCCTATTTAATGGCTGTAGGAGTTGTAGTAATAGTAATTGTTGTTGTAGTTGTAGTGGCAGTAGTAGTAGTAGTAGTAGTAGTAGTAGTAGTAGTAGTAGTAGTAGTAGTAGTAGTAGTAGTAGTAGTGGTGGTGGTGGTAGTAGTAGTAGTAGTAGTAGTAGTAGTAGTAGTAGTAGTAGTAGTGACTGTAGTAGTGGGAGTTTTTTTAAGGGAAGTGGTCCTGATCTGGCTGAATTGAGAGTATCTATTGAATGCAGGTAGTGCTCTCTGTATGAGTATGTGGAGTTAGCAATGATGGATTTGGTTAGATCTCTACTAGTGATTTGGGAAAAGAATGCGCTGGAATAATTTTCTATTGCCACGGCCTCAGGGGTTGAAATTAAGCCTGCAAGTTTGAGAAAAGTACTGCCACTACTAGAAAAGCTAATTATATTTCTGAATTATATTTACTAAAGAGAAAGAACCAAACCGCTAGAAGCTACCGTATTTGCCCGAGGTTGCATTCAGTGTTAATATTTGAAACGTATATCTATAAGATAGTTTTCCAACATAGTTTTGATTTGTTTATCAGTGATATCGTAAATTGTCATTGTAACTATCACGGTTAGTCCTTATTGGGTAAAATATCTTAAGGATTAAGATTCAAACATGTCCATTTAAGAAAACGGCTGGAACTGATATATAGGACAGAAAGTGTTGAGATGTTCACCCATTTCTTCCAATCACTCTCTCAATCACTTTCTCTACCACGTTGGGTAAGAATATATTTCAAGGCTCTCATTTCTTGGAGCGATATATTCGGTACCTCCTTAGGTTGCAGTAAAGCCTACGAGCCTTTTACTGAACGATGTATTTGTAATACAGCTAGAACTTGCCTTTGAATGACATCTCCCTCGTAACTTTGCTATATTAGCAGACATACTACATTATATATAATCTAAGATACATAGATCATACACATGAATCTAACTATACCATTCTTTATCTTTTCAGTTCCATCAATCTGTTTTTCGTCCGTATGTATACATACATTCACATACCGTGTGAATGGAAATGTACTCTACCAACTAAAACATGCCATTAATTTGATATGTGCATTGGATAGTAGTTCCTAGTCCAATGCGTATAAGAAAATAACATATCTATTTTGTAACTTTATGAACTGTGTTGCATTTTAATATATAAAACAAAGTTTATTCCTCAAGTGTCTAGGCGGATTCCGTTCTTGTATGAACACTTGCAATTTCAATATTCATGAAATGGCGATCAGAGTATTAAACAGTTCAAATAGTAGACACAGAATGTACTTTAGCTATATTGCCAAAATAGATTTCTTTCTGAATTTCAAACAGTAAATTATACAAAAATAATATAAAAATAGCGAAACCAATGGCTTGAATCACAATTCATTCATGTTTACATATTATGTGGATGAATGATTTATATAGATAAATTTGTGTAGTTCTTTTGTACCAAAATTACTTGGTTTCTTAGAGCATTATAACTTCAGGTTGGCCAATATATTGCGAGCGATAATCGGTAGTAGGAGACCGCGTAGATGTATGTATATATGTATGTATGTATGTATGTATGTATCTATCTATCTATCTATCTATATATCTATCTATCTATCTGTCAGTCTGTCTGTCTGCCTCTCTGTCTGTCTGTCTGTCTGTCTGTGTATCCGTCTAATAATTGAAAGTACGGTAAGCAATCTAAAGGTCGGGTGTTCGGTCCTTATCAGGGGCATGTTTCTTCTTAATGGCGGTGCTCCATCATGGCCACAACCTCTGACCGAAACCGGTAAGACATATACTAAGAGAGAGAGTTTCAAGGTAAAAATGAGCGTATATTTTTGGTAAGCATTTTTGTAATCTTATTGTGAATTGTAGATACTGCGGTGAAGCTATGTTTTTCTCTGCATGATTAGTAAAAATGAAATTGAATCAGTTAGTTCAATCACCATTACCGCTTCATTCACGTTCGATAACTAATTTCCTTGATGATAAAAAGAACAGTTTCATACAGATATTACAAATTTGGATAGAACTCAATTCATCTGTCCTAATTTACACAACGTTCCTTGAAATATATAAGCACCATATACCACGGTAGTCAGTTATTACATGCGCAAGGCTGTGTGGTTGAATAGTGTAGCTATGGACGAGTGTTTGCGACGGACTGTTGTTCACATTACTTCATATAAAGAACAGGGTATTTTGTATTTGTGTAAAGTATTTGAACGGCCGGATTTTTTCCTGCTTGAGCATTTTAATACAAGAATAATATCTCAATCATTTTTATTCTCTTGAACAGAATCAGGAGATTTTTGTGGTGTGCAAATATTGGTTTCAAATTTTGGAGGCGAGAGTAAATCGATTACATCGACCCTAGTGTTCAACTGGAACTAATGTTATTGACTCCGAAAGGATGAAAGGTGAAGTCGATCCCAGAAGCATTTGAACACAGAGCGTAAAAACAGACGAAATGCCGCTAAGCATTTGGCTCGGCTTGCTAACAATTCTGTCAGAATGTCACCCTAATCAAAATATTAATACGACATCAGGGTTGCAATGAATTATTATCAAGGATTCATGGATTAGTGAATAATCATGCCGAAGTTTAATCTCCTAG
Source organism: Octopus bimaculoides (assembly GCF_001194135.2). Lineage (NCBI taxonomy): Eukaryota > Metazoa > Mollusca > Cephalopoda > Octopoda > Octopodidae > Octopus > Octopus bimaculoides. Next base: position 67,211,911 of record NC_068984.1, read on the forward strand.
GGCGTAACTAATTTTGAATCAACATTAATGGTAAGGGTTAGGGTTAGGGCTAGGGTTAGTTTTGCAGATTTTGGAAGGAAAATTATTTTCTCGAAATTTTGCAATCTGAGGTCAGTTGTATTTGTAGTTAGAATCATATTTGACTTCCTCCAAACACATGGAGAAAGTTTAGTGCTTCATAACGCAATTGCGGATATGAAGGAGTGCTTCATGAATTTGTTTTCTTTTTTATATGCTTATCGGGATAATATCAACAACTTTGCCAGGTCTAGAGAATGCATCTCGCAACTATTCCATTGTATTAACCTTCATACGATCCTGAGATTGACTGCGATCGGAAATTTAATATTGTTCTTGCATTATGTAATATATCTATCTATCTATCTATCTATCTATCTATCTATCTATCTATCTATGTCTCTATGTATCTATCTATCATGGGTATACATGTATATAGGCAGTTTAATATCT
>NC_068984.1:67212591-67212928 GCF_001194135.2 Octopus bimaculoides
TTTAATATTGTTCTTGCATTATGTAATATATCTATCTATCTATCTATCTATCTATCTATCTATCTATCTATCTATGTCTCTATGTATCTATCTATCATGGGTATACATGTATATAGGCAGTTTAATATCTCTGTTTCACTCTCTCTATATATACATTTAGATGTATGTAAGATATACATACATATATACACGCATGCATATATATATATATACATGTATATACATACGTATGCATATATATATATATATATACACACGTATGTATATATATATATATACAGACCTATACATGTATATACATATACATACACATACTTCTACATATATACATATATAT
>NC_068984.1:67213201-67217810 GCF_001194135.2 Octopus bimaculoides
AGAGAGAGAGAGAGAGAGAGAGAGAGAAGAATTTTGAAAGGGGGAAATCTGTAGAAAGTGAAAAAAAATCAACACCACTAATACCATGTGAAGTTAACATACATCAAAGTCACTATAGAGAATAATTAACATATAATCAGCTTTTGTGGAGTTGTCGATTCTTTTCTTCAATAATAATGAGCAAGCTAAATCTCCTTCAACACTATACAGCAGAGCGCTGACAAGGAGGATTTGTTGAGTACTAAATTCCATCTCATTCATCAATTTCTATATTAATTTTGGACCTTTTGGACTTGTCTAAACTTTAAGTGTCTTTCTCATTCCTAAGATCGCAGAGCACGACATGCATAAATAATGTGCTATTAGTAATATAATCGCAAGAACAGTTTGCTATAATAAAAATACTGAACTATTTCACTCAGATTTTCCTGTTACTTTGGTCGATTAAAGATGAAGGAAATAATCCTGAAAAGAAATTTCTAGCCAGATATAGAAATATCGTGCCAACATACGTAATAAGGTAACGAATATATCTAGTGAATAAAGTAAAATAATTGATTAGCATTGAAGTAAATAATTTACAAAACGGCATTATCGCCTGTAAGAGGATTTTATACCTAAAAATAGTAAGGAATCAGTTGTAAGAAGTTTTACTTTATTCCTTGTCGGTGTAATTTGCAATTTTCAGCTGTGCAACTTCTGCAACTTCTTAATAACGAAAGTGTTCAGAAAAAAAGTATTCTTAACAACGAACTAATTTCACAACGAAATGAACAATAAAACAGATATTACTATTGATCTGGAACGTATGCTAGAGTTTCTTGGGAAAGTTATCTTTTTTTCTAAAAGAAGTTATTAACTGGTGAAATTTATTTCATTTCGAATATTCTTTGGAATTTTTCGTTTTAATTAGAATCTCACGAATCTTTCATTGAAACCCGTATGCAAACAAACTATATCTGAAAAGATATATATGACCTAAAGGAGAACAGCACCAAACTGGAGATTCTTTTTTTCACTTCATCATCTCTGAATCGATATATTGCATTTTCTATCAGAGATTGTTGCAATCTAAATATCCTATTTACAAGTGTCACCTTCCAGCGGTTGATGATGAAATTTCCTTACTGTTGTATAAGATATATATATATATATATTGTTAAAACATTGCAATAGTCATATACAATACGTACACACATGCACGATACCGAATAAAAGACAAGCTATTTGATTCAGTGATCATATTTTTCTACCCCAGATTATTTGTTTATCTATAGAAATATGCAGTAATTTTTAAATTTTCATGCTATAGATAGTATTATGGAATATGAAAGTATACAACTTTGAGCACGTTTCAGTATATAAGTCAGTAAAAGTTATCTGAAACGTCTACATATCCTTATAAAATAAATCTTGACCAAATAATGTATATAATAGGCATAATTATGGAATTCTGTTGCATGAAATGACCGGCGCTGTTTGTGTACATTTTAACCGGTCATCTGCTTTCAGGTTGACATTTGTAATTAATCCTCGTTATACAAGATGAAAGATTGTTCATGTTCAAGTGCAATCTTCCAAATTTATTGACACGAAATATTACATGATGATTTTGAAGACGCTGTGATGTCTGTAAATATTTTGCTATCAGGATCAGGCATAAGTAATATACTTTAGATATTTAGCAACAATGTAATAGAATCAAAATCAAACGGTAGAATACAATGTATACGAAATTTGATTTTATGTCTTTTCTGAAACATGAAACATTTTCCTATAAACTTATAAGTGACTAAAACAGTGTATACGTAGACAAATTCATAGCAACAAATGTGTGAAAATAGCATTTGTGTATCTCAAGTTAAATTTGTATTCTAAATTCTAAATAAAAGTTGTTTTCATGACATCTTGAACAACAATTCTGATTAGGAAAGAAAAACATAGAAGACGATTGATTCCATTTAGTTATTCGACTTTGCAAGAAAAACAAATGACAGTCAAGTTTCCTTTAAATCGTGTCCTATATTTAAAAAATGGACACATTCAATAATGTCGACTGCTTTGTACGCTAGTTGGCAACAACAACAAAAAGAGAAAAAAATGTCATCTTCATGGTTTAAATGTATAACAAATCTATCTGATTAATGTTGCCAAGCGGCTGAACATCACTACCGACAACAAAAACAATATATCTGCACATATTAATTCAGAACGATGATGCACATAGTAGAGAACGTTTGATTCTATTTAGGCATCCATTTTAATCCTTAAACGGCGGGAAAGGCACAAGATATCTTTTTTTTAAGGGTAGTCCTCATATGTATTTTCGCTCTAAATAAATTAAAAAAGTATAACTCAGGCTGTTGCACAATAAAATTTACTATCCAATCGTTGTGAGTATAACTTCATTTGAGATTTCTGTGCAACCTAGATCATCATCATCATCATCATCATTATGTACCTCATCTGATGGTAAAGGAAACCAAAGCGAAACCCTTTATCTCTGTATAAATCTTTCATTTGCGACTTGATTTCTCTGTGATAAGAGCCACTCACATTTATGCGCATTTGACAAAGTAGACGCTCTATATAAATTTTTTGAATCATTACTTGATACTACCTCCTGTTCTCTAATGAAACAACAAGTGATGATGTCCGCGTTTTGGGGGGTTAAAAGGATAATTTGTAATATTTACTATACAGCAATGTACGAAGGAGAGCTAAATGAATAAATATAGCACCATTGTAAATACTCTTCGATTATTCGCGGCTCCTTTCTTTTCAGAGATCGAACTTGGCGCAGGAAATTTTGCATTTCAACTCATAGAGGTACAATAGATACGACTTGTTTATTATTACATGCTGGCAAAAGATGTATCAATAATACCAAAGTAACTGTCCAATATTAGATAGACTCCATGTAATATACTGCCATGCAAAATTTCACATTTAACCTTATGACAAGAAATCAATATACAAAATGGGATCATAAATATTTAACTGAAAAATAAAACACTTCGTCACATTTTATATAGTTTTGTGACTGTTTAAACACAATTGTAATCACACATATACGGATTTACACACCATGTGCAATCAGAAATACACATGAAATCAGAAAAACTTATCCACAGCTTTTGGTATAGTCTCATCTTATGTCGAATGATTCATTACCACAGAAAACATGTATCACATAACGCCATTAAATTAATAGCCTACGAATCTACTAATGTGTTGTACGTTGAAGGTGGTTGAATATATTAAATATTCTGAACTAATTTAAAATTGAAACGACAGCTTACACATTTAGAAATGTATAAATATCGAAATCAACACGATGTATAGCTTATATGTTGCCATTCGACATGTTAGAAACAGTAGCCAAATCTATCTAAAATAATGCAAAAGAATGTAATGTAATAAGTATTTTGCATAACGTAGTCCTAAAATAGCAGCCTTTGAGCAACTAATAGATAAACATTTTCGAATTTAAACAAGGGCTGAAACAACAACAATACTAGCAACTTACAAGATTTATATGTACAGATATCAATCAGCACAAACATAATAGCCAACAACCGTAAGGATTTCTATACACAGAAGATATACATTTCATCTTCTTTGTGGTGTACAGGAGTGGGCAACTGGCAACATTCGGGTCACATGCAGCGCTTTTTAGCTTTTTTTGTTTGGCACACATAATGTCATGAATATGTAAAAAACACTTTTCTCTCTAAAATATGCAGATAATCTATTTTTTTATTGAATTATTATATGAAAGCTTGCGTTGAATTTACTTACAGAACACTTTTGTGATTTGCTTAATAAAATATACGTACTTTATTTATTAGATTAAGCTGTATTACATATGATGTTTCTTAAAGTATAAATTTAATTGTGCGATCCAATTTATGATGAGTAATATCTCTTGTGGTACGCTGCTAGAAAGAAACTTGGCTCCCCACGTTTGGAGTGCTAAATATCAAAAGAAATAAAATTAAAGACTAATGCAAGCCAAAAACAGCGACCGATACTTTCTTTCTCCAAACGTGTGTGTATTTATTGGGACAAAAATATGCAACAAGTAAAGTGGTGAATGACAAGTTTGAGAATCTTTAGTTTCTTTCTTTAAACATTACATAACCAGAAGCAAAGCAAGTAATTATGGTGGCTTAATTTCGTACTAAGAAATGTCATTCAAATGAAACTAATGGATTTTGCTTCTGAACGTTTTATATTGTAACTATCGCATATTCAATTAAAGTACAAATAATTATAGGTCGTCAAATCTTGAATGATAATTTACTCATTAGCAAGCAATTTAGCAAAAGGTACGGGATTTAGTGAAGAAAATATGCAAAGCTGCATCTCAGTTATATTGCGTATTGTGTTTGTGTTTCTCTTAGTTTCTCACCACACATACACACACACATACACACACACACACACCACACACATTATATATGCATAATAACTTGGTGGACATATAACAAGTCAGTGGACATTAAACAATCTCTAGTGAGGCTTCTTTATCAATGTATTTAAGAAACCCAAACTAATGGGTCAGAACATGGTGTACCTAATAAGAGTCTATATATATATATATATA
>NC_068984.1:67218125-67226082 GCF_001194135.2 Octopus bimaculoides
TATATATATATATATGATGAAATATGGATTCAGAGAATCATGCAGTTATCAGAGTAAGCTCCTAATTTGGAATCAGTTATCAATCTTCGTAGTCATCAATTACTATGTAATGTAATGTGTCCGTGTAACTGAACATCCATAAAATACGAGCGATAAAATATTCTGTGAGGAGTATATAAAACATGAAGTCGGGAAGTGTGAAGATGAATTTGTTTCAATATGTGCTCAGCATTACACAATATTCACAAATTAATGCAAAATAAAATAACTAACTTCACATAGTTTCATCTAAGACTCATACGATGCAAAATGAAAAGAAAATATAAGAAACGATCTTTGAGATTGAAATATGATATATAAAAGTATATAAAAAGGAAGTCTCTGGTTTGACTAAAACTTCGGTTCTTCGAATTTGTATTCAAGTTTATTTAAACAAAAACGCAATGCTTAATATATGTACCTTACATATTGCTTTGCTATACATACATACATACATACATACATACATACATACATACATACATACATGCATGCATACATACATGTGCAATATACATGTATATATGTGTACATATGTATGGAAATAAATGTACGTATACATACACCAATACGCATAAACACACACACACATAGATATAGAAACACAGTATACATAGATACACACATTGTTCGTTATTGGATACTTGGAAACAAAGCTAAAGAAATATAGGAATGAATTTCTTGTGCTAATGTCAATGAAGCATCATCTGGGTTAACAGTTAGATCAACAAAATGTCAATGTGTGCTACTTTAAAAAATGTATATAGAACAAGCCATCTAATAAGAAACGCCACCTAGCATTGACAAACCAGGATCTTGAGAGGTTTGACTTAGTTTCTTGAGAAGGTTATGGCCGGATTAGACCTCAGAACGCAAATGGCAAGGAAAAATTGCGTAAGTATCGATGTTCTTATTTTCATCAATTCAGTATCTTGTATTGCAACATTTTTTTATTGGTCCCGTAATGATGAAATGCATAGCTGAACTCAGTGGAATGTAATTTTAGGAATAGGCACTATGAGGCATTCTATTCGTAGCTCCAACGACTTAAAATGATTTCGCCACCTTACCCAGAATTTATATACATAACCATTATTCAAAATAAAAAGTGTTAAACATGTGAGCTTAATCGTGCGGGCGACTATTTGCAGCAATACGGAGTGTTCATCTTCAGTTTTCCTGCACCGGCAGCGAGACATTTTGTACGGTAATTGTTGGTTAGTCATTACCAACTGGAAATTTACAGATTTACTTCATTTCTGATGAGAAGATTGGCAAAGGAGTGTGCTAGTCAGTGTAGAATATGTATCACAGAGGGCTTCATTAAAAACAAACAAACAAAAAAGCAGAATATAAAGGATTTTTCTTTTTTCTAACTGACTAATACCTCTTTCACAAATGAATATCGACATAAGTGATCCTCAACGTACACACATATGCACAAACGCAAACACGCACAGACGCACACAATAACACACACATATATGCGGATATATATGTGCATGTGTGTCTATGTATGTATAAATGTATGTACGCATATAAGTATCTAAGTATGCGTGTTTCTGTCGACTAAATTCTAATAAAAGTTGATTGTCAGCCTGAAGATATCGTAGAAGACACCCAAATTTAACTTCTGCGGTATCTATTTTGAACGTGTTCCTCGTGCAAAATCTTTAATCACATACATCTGCGCGACATAATTTAACATCTGAAACGACTACTTCCTGGTTTCAAATTTTGGCTCAAGGTCAGCAAATTTCGAGGAGAAGACTAAGTCGATTACGTCGACCGAGTGCTCAAATGGTACTTATTTTATCGACCTCAGAAAAGAGGAAAGGCAAAGCTGACCTCCGCGGAATTTGAACTCAGATTGAAATGTTGCAAAGCATTGTGTCCGGCTTGATAACAATTCTGGTAGTTCGCTGACTTAAAGTACTTAAATATTAAAAAGAAATAAAGAAGTTCAAAGTTAAATGTAACGCATTGCTGAAGTTCATCTTATTGTGTGGAGAAAAATGAGTACCTAGTTCTCAATGTGTGGCATTAAATTGCTATAAAATTAACACAGTAGTCGCAAGTATGTTCCAGAATAGCCGTTTCGTTTCATTGAAAAAAAAAAAAAGAAGCTAAATGAAAAAAAAAACGACAAATGAAGAAAAAACGATTTAATAATGGAAAAGGTTTTATCAACTAAGTGTTAAAATCATAGAAAAAATGATAGGTTGATATATTTAAACATAAATGTATTTCATTACTGAATAGGTGTCCTTGACAAGTTTGCAAATGACTTGTAACAGGAAAGTAAACCAAGAAAGCTTACAGAAAAGTAAACATAATGAATTATTTCGTTTTGCTCTATGTATTCCATCAAGAAACACGCTAACTATAGATGTTATCAACTTAAGGTTACTACTCAAAATGTTTCTCTTATGAAACACCGTTTAGGTTTGGTATATTTAACTCTTTAGTTTAAATTGATGTTTTATTTTAATATTTTGAAAATAATTTCGCAGAATATTTTTTTTATATTTGACAAAACATTCGGGCAACATTATATAAATAGAATTTTAGTCTTGTATATGTTCGTTATTGTATAATACTTTCTACTGAAAGCACAAATCCTCAAATTTCAGAGAAGGGATTAAGTCGATTACATCGATCCCAGTGCGTAACTGGTACTCATTTAATCGACCTCGAATGGATGAAAGGCAAAGTCAACCTCGGCGGAATTTGAACTCAGAACGCAGCAGCTGACGAAATGCCGCTAAGTATTTCGCCCGGTATGCTAATGATTCTGCCAGCTCGCCGCCTTTATTATAATATAATAATATAATTTTAATCTTTTATGTTTATTATTATATATTAACATTATATAATATTCTCAACAGTTCAGTAAATTCAACCACATATTTTAAATATATACTGAGTATCAAATGAAGACTCTCTTTTAACATAATGACATCTGTAATGACCTATTGCAATCCCTAACTGTTTCAATAAACAATCAAACAAATAAATAAATAGATTTTAAAACTTAAGAGGCAGTGGATTGGCACAATCGTCATGGCTTCAGTCTGGCATTGTCTATCTAATGTCCCTTTACATTCGAAAAGTCGACGTCGTGTTTCATCCTTTCGGAGTGGATAAAATAAAGTACTAGTCAGGTATTGGTATCGAACTTTATTCCTGTAACGCAATTTCGGTGTGAATTGAATTACAAAAGAAGATAAAACATGTTCATATCCGACATTAGTTTGTCGATTGACATTGATCAATAAAGTCGGCGGTAAAACCTCTTCTTGATGCATGGAAATATAAAATACTTCAGATTTCTCTTTATATGTATAGTTGTTTCTTAGTTATTGCAGGAAATCATATTATCAATGTTCATCCGGCATTAACGATCTATCAGAAAATATGTTTATCATTTTTAACGTCCGACTATATGGAATGGTCAATGTTTTAGATAAAAACCAATGATTTTCAAATCAATTTAAAATAATATTTTCTTTCTTATGTGTCTAAAAATATTGTGTTGTTTACATCCAAGTTGACTTACATAACTTGGACCAAAGTAATCTTAACTGTGACATTTTCGACGTTTTCAGACATAGTGTTTCTAATTTTAGTTCCTTTTTTAAAAAAGATATTTAGCTGCAATTGTCTAGCGGCCACCTCCGGGTCCTACTTTGACCTGGGAAGGTTACATTTACGCACATATGGAATCATAGTTCTGCTTCATTTATTTTTGCGCAAATAATAAAATGCGAAGTATGCGACTAGTCTAAACTCAGGAGTTTAAAAGTTGTCTTAGTAACTAATCTTAACATATAACTTTCAAGTTTAGAGTTTTAAAATGCCAATACGTAATAGAAAACATTTAGACTACCATTCATACTATAAGTCACACAGAACAATTTGAAACCTGCAAAGGACTAAGCACTACGTCAATTTTGTCTGTTTCTGATTTTAATTTGAGACTACAATTCACAACCGCTATTTAGTGTAACCTTCAAAGACTTTGAACATAAACTACTACTTATTTTGATTATTGTGTCTAACGGTGACTGAAGCAATGATTATCTCCAACGTGGAAAAGTTTTACAATGTATTATCGATTCTACAAATCTTTAGTGATCGAAAATTGATATTCTTTGTTGCACTAAATCGAATGGAAAAACAGTCAATAATGTCTCGAAAGTTATAGAATCCGACTAAAGTTTCGCAAGAAGTTTCACAAAATGGCAGTGCATAAGTATTGTATTAGCAACAAAACAATTGCAACATATTAAACATGCGTTCAAATCATTCGCAAAGATTAAGTTTTCAGTTCCTTTTCACGAAGCGTCATTCGATAAGAATTCAAACGCATCTGTGTACAAATACAAATTTAAAAGTGCATTTTATTGACTGGAAACAGTAATCCAATATGCTTTCATAGTCACTTTTTATACAGACACATGACCACAAAATTTGAAAGGCGAGGATAATAGATTATTGAATTGGTACTCAGAAATCTGAGGGACATTTCTGACGTCTCTATACCATCCGTGTCACTATAACACACCAAGTTGCTTGGGTTCATATGAAGTTGGATTAGTTTATGTTAGAAGTGGAATACTTTATTATATTGCATGATTCCGTACACATTCTATTTATTTACGTATACAAGTTAATATACAATGTGTAGAGAAACACACGTGCATGCATATGTATTCATAAAAAAAGTATAAATACGCCATATATACATATCTGTGGACACAAATACGCACAGACACTTATGACTTTATATCTCTATTTCTCAATATATCACCTGAGTACAGAGTAGAACTATGAACTAGAACAATTATCAATCCCCAAAATTTAACTTCTCTCAAATAATATGAAAGAAAATATGTCGCTCGGTACAAACGCCATCTCCAATAATTTAATCTCATTCGAACAGGTTCATTTAAATTTATTGAATAGAGTTTAAGTATTGCCACGGCACATTCATGTATACATGCACCATAACAAACACTTTCTATTATAGTTTCTTCACCTAATTTCAATGAAGTTACTTTTCAAAGAATGTTATGAACTTAAGCGCATACAACATTCCAAGATAACACAGACTTTTGCAAAACAAAGGCTTCTTTGCCCCCCCCCCCCCGATTCATGAACATCCAAGCTCGGGGCAAAATTGGGAGTAGGCTGTCAACATTTGATATGATAGACGTATCTTCCCACCTTACCCAGCGTACTGAGCTTTTTATTAAATAATGTTTTAACCGCATAAAATGTATTAACGTATTTTACAACTAATTTTACCTAACCTTATTCTTAGTGCAAGTTTTGAAGAGTGCAGTTCGATTTTAGCAGCTATTTTCTCTAGGCCATAATAGAAATGACAAAGGAGCATATTCGGTATATTTTGCTTTGTGAGTTCAGTAAAGGCAACAACACAACGGAGAGTGCTAGGAATAATTATTCAGTATATGGGGATCGTACAATAAGTAAGCCAATGTAAACGGTGGTTCCAGAAATTCTGAGCCGGAAACTGCAGCCTAGAAGACGAACGCCGTCCTGAAAGATCTGCAGAGCGTGATGAGGACGCCTTGCAACCCCGTAACTTTTGAGGAACTAGCAGAGAAGTTTGGATTTGGTCATTCAACCATTCATCGACACCTACGGGCCACTGGAAAAGTCAGCAAATTGGGTCATTGGGCTCGTCACAAACATTCCGAGACTAATCGCACACAGACAGTGAATGTGTGCTCTTCTTTGCTGTGACGTTTCATGAATGAACATATTTTGGACCGAATAGACTGGTGACAAGAAATTGATTCTCTATAAAAATGTCAAGCGCCGAAGACAGTGGGTAGCGAAAGGAGAAACACCGACACCCCGGTCTAAAGAAAGTCTTCACCCACGTATGGTGTTGTTATCTGTTTGGTGGGATATGAAAAGTTTAGTCCACTTTGAACTTTTAAACCCAAACCAAATGATAACAAAGGAGATCTACTGCTAGGAATTTGAGTGGCTTAAGTTAACGCTAGAAGGAAAACGACCATCATTGGTTTCAAGACGAAAGGTGTTCTTCAATTAGGATAATGCTCGGCCACATACAGTGAGGATGACATTCAAAGGCTGGAGCAGTTTGAATGAGAAACGATGCCCCACCCACCATATTCACCAGACTTCGCTCTATCTGATTATCATTTATTCCGCAGTCTTCAAAATCATTTGAACGGAAAAAGTATGAATTCTGTAGAAGAGGTCAGAATAGTACTATTTAGATTAAAAAAGAATTTTGTTTATCTTAATTTTGAAAACTAAAAGCAGTTTTAAAAACCGCATTATTTATGGGCTGACTCAATATATTCTTTCCGTACACATTTGAAGTTCATTGTCACGTCAGTTGAACCTTTCGGTCATCTTTGCAGAGACATTCTTCAATGACGGTAATTCTTTAAAATGATGAAATTCGCGTTTAAAATTATTATGGTGGAACTGTACAGGTTTTTTTCAATAAGTAACAAAATACAATTTTTGCACTTGGTATGTGTTATATTGTTTCCTTGAAATAGAAAATTAATTTAACTCAATTTCTTAACAATGCCTGTCAACTGAATTGCATCAAGTTATATACTTTTTAACTGTTGGCTGCAATCAACCTCAGATTTTATTTTCAGGAAACAGTACGACATTCATATAATTTGGTCAAACGAGTCAAGCATGAACACTTTCAGAGCCAACAAACTTTTGTTGGTAACTTATATATTGCTCATTATTATCCTGGCACTAGCATCGAATCATTGTATCATTTTTGGCACCTTTGAATTTATCTTATTATAACACTTAATATTATACTTGATGATGAATGAAGACTGTACTTTAACATTTTCCAACAAGATATCACCTTTGTACCGCACAATGAATACACGAGACGTTTGGCACTCACTTCTTTAAATAAGTAAAATGAAAAGCAATAGAAAAATGTACGGGCTAGAAACTTATCATTAAATATTGACGTTATCTGTAGCGCATGAAACAATATCAGTCAAGGTTATGTGCTGTGTTTTAAAAAATGTGATTTCACAGCGGTAAATACTGACAATACTTCTGTATCTATAAACAGATTTAAAGCCAATTACATTTCTTCGCGCAATGAACTGTTTTCATCAAAATACAATACATGTGTTAATCAATAACGCGTTATTATCTGCAATGGTAGTCCCTTCAACCGCATAGAAAATACAAAGTTTTAGAGAAAAGCAATAAGGTTAGTTTCAACATTAATGGCCATTTCATCAATAAGTTGTCTTAGTAAAATATAGGAAACAGATAAATGATTTTAAAATTTTAGATTTATCCCAGTGCATATGAATATTTTTTTTCATATAGGATACTATAAAAATTTAGGTAGTGTTGTGTCTAATTTTTACACCTCTATGCAAATAGTTGTCATATTCGATAAGCTAGATATAATCCATATTCGTTTTGTTTCTTAACTGATGCATTTTCTGTAGAACCTTCCATACAATTCGTGAAACTATTCAACAGGCGTCTCTTTACTTTTTTAATGCTGAGTAGCAAGTTGTTCCCACTACAGGCTTTGTATCATTGCTTCGTCAGAAAATATCCTTTGGCACAGTAAAAATACATTAGGAGCGGTTTTTGATACGTTGAATAAAAATTTCCTCTTCACCCCCCCCCCCTGGCAGAAAGCCACGAGCATATTTCCTTTTTACTGACAGATAGAAGATATATTGCAGCATAAAAATAAAAACTACAGCTCATCAAAGATACTCATACATCATACTAACTCTCACAACAAATTTTCGTTGAAGTAATAAGAAAGTGTAAAATAGATAAGATTGCTTGCGAAAGACACATGTATACCACTTTCTCTCTCTCTGTCTCTCTCTCTCTCTCT
>NC_068984.1:67226356-67227872 GCF_001194135.2 Octopus bimaculoides
ATATATATATATATATATATAAATTTTACACTCGTCTATGGTGACGTTAAGTGTATGCAAATAAAGCTCCTATTTCATTATGCTGGCAGGAGGAGATCCTTGTGTGTTTCATCCACTAATGCAGAATTGCCTGATCAAATGAAGCAATGATGATAATCAACCGGATGGCCACAGATACTACGGAATATACTGTACTCAGCCCAAGGATACGGATTCTGATGTTAAATTCATGTGATCTGTAGAAACGGGCGTAACAATGTATTAAGTATTTATAAATTCCACACTACAATTAATACTTATATATATATATTGAGAGAGAGAGAGAGAGAGAGAGAGAGAGAGAGAGACACAGCTAGATGATAGATGGATAGATAAACTTACGGATGGATGACTCATTTATCAGTTGATCGTTCACAGACATGTACTTTTTGAATTAGCGTGTACGTTACCGACCCTTCTACATAGCGCTCTATAGATCTACCTTTAACGTTAATCTTAAAAATTATCATAGCACAATGATTGACAAGGCTGTACTTTGAATTACCAGTGCAGTCTATCCAACATGTTTCTATACAATCTATGTTTCTTTAGTTTCCTTGATAAGATTTGGGTTGAGAAGAGGTTATACAAAATAACAATTCCGAGATGTTACAAGGTGGGATCGAACGCGTGACCTAACGTCTTAATTATCTGGGAATATTGCACCTATATATATATATATATATATATATATATATATATATATATATATATATATATATATATATATATATATATGCATTGAGAACATATTCTTCGTGGTTAGGTGATTTGGCATCTATTTCTAGCATATAGGAGTCCACTTTTGCTGGTCATTCCTCTTAATTTTGTATGTAATATAATTTTAATCATCGGATTTTTTAAAAATATGCTAGACCACTGGTTTTAATTGATTATTATCAATTTCTACCCTTATTAAATTGCACACGTATTGAGATATATGCAAAAATACATACACTTATACACGCATACACTCACATATGTCCATATACTGAAATATGCACTGATATACTACCTCGCACAATGCGGTGAGCTGGCAGAATCGTTAGCACTCTTAGGTAGAGTTCAAATGCCATCGAGGCAGATTTTGCTTTTCATCCGTTTGCGGTCGGTAAATTAAGTACCAGTTGAGCAGTAGGGCCGAGATAATCAACTTGACTATTCCTGGGTAAGAGTAAAAAAAAAAAAATCTGCACTTTTCTGCCAAGCTAGTGTGACAGATTTGGCTCAGCATTATGATCTCAAGCTGAAATTCACGGCTTCCACATCAAACTGTAGTTGATGGAGAGAATATGTTGCGGAGTTCGTGCTGTTGTAGACTGGACATATACAAACTGATTCAACATCGCTGCACATATATACTTACACACACACACATATACATACCTGTATGTGTGTTATATACTTGATATATTTATATGTGCTAGTTTAATTATATACATGTGTGTGTATGTGTGTGTATGTACGTCTATCTATC
>NC_068984.1:67227882-67237422 GCF_001194135.2 Octopus bimaculoides
CTATCTATCTATTTATCTATCTATCTATCTATCTATCTATCTATCTATCTATATATATATATGTGTGTGTGTGTGTGTGTGTTTGTGTGTGAGTGCGTGCGCGCGTGTTTTTGGGTGTACATTAGCACAGAAAAATACTCCCAGAGTGCGGCATTTCTGCTGCTACATTTGATAAATGCATATTCGTCTTTCTGACATCGTAAGTGTTTGATCTTATTCGATCGAAAACACTCGACCCCCACCACTTCCACAGAGAGATGTGATATATAGTTTCTGCTTTCTATAACAAGGATTCCAGTAAAATCTTATAAATTCCTTTCAATAACAATGTAAAATTTAAACAGATGTAAAGCAAACTGAACGTTCTTGAGGTAATAAAACTACTCTTGAGCTGAATTTGGAATGGTATTTGTTCCATTAAAAATGAGGCTAAGTAATTGACAAGGGTGGTTCAGACATTTATTAAAATTGACATTCTTGGAACGAATGCCGCTTTGGAAGGACCTTAGTAGAATCTAAAATCGAATTCATATGAAAATATTAAAGAAGCATGCAAATCCTTATATGAGAGCCGTTTTTGCCATATCTCTCGCGGATTTGAGTTATTAAATTCATTGTTTCATTAGCTTGTCCTGGTTTAAACGCATTGATTTAGGGTGTTCAAACTGTCATAGAAATAATCCCCCCCTCTGGTGAGGTATAAGGTGTTATGGACTAAAAGTAGAGGAGCAGACAATAAAGAGAAGGGAACGGAAGTGACGCAGTTCACGTTTCAGTTAGTTACAATTGACATATATAGAACGTATGATGCCGTACCTAAGTCATTTGGAAATGGATTCGAGTGACGTTGGGAAGATAGTCTATGAAGTGGTACGGTAGCGCAAACGATTATCTTTTACTGAAACCTATATTAGAAGATAGTATGGTGGAAACAGCGTCTGGGAACGTACGTGCACCTGTAAAAGCGAGGATTTTTTTAGACATGATGTGTGAAGTATCCGGAGTACGAGTTGCCTATTGTATAGAAAGAAAATGAAACAAATTTAGGTTAGACTTAAATTTGAGGAGCAAAGATATAATAGCACACTGAACTTTGATAAATAACAAGTAAAACGTTCGGATCCCCGAACGCTAATCATAATCTTAGTCGGCAAAATTTGTATGTAAAAGTGAAATGTCAAATTCCTAAATTTTGTATGTATTTGGAAAAGAGCTCAGAAGGTCGGAACCTTTCATACAAAGACCTCCAGAAATCGAAAAGTATTTTCTTAGTCTTTAGTTTATGAAAATATGGATACTGAACTATACCAGGTCTTAAATTTCTCTCACTCATATATTTCTCTCCCTCTCATTCTTTCCCTCCCCTCTCTCCATTCCTCCCCCTCTCTCTCTCTCTCTCTCACACACACATTCTCACTCTCTGCGATATCTTCTCTCCAAATAATTTACATTAACTTATCTGCCATTCTGTGTCACTTTTCCTCTTGTCATCTCTCAGGGACAAAAAAAAAAAACGAAAATATTCCTTATTTTGCTCTCCTGTGAAGGACTGTTTCAATCACAAGGAAATGTCTTCCAACGGCATTCTTCCACTTTAGCAATAAATGCAATTTTTGTCGATAAAATAATTACTAGTCTTTCTAGATTTTCTTCTTTTTTTTTCATCTTTCTGCCTTTCTACATACATTCATGAATAGTACAACTTTCTGCTCAATTCCACAGAAACAGCGATACCGACCAATTCTCTCTCAGAAGAAAATAGGGAGAGACTAGCTTCATCCCAGTGCAGACAACTTTCGAGAAAACGAATGCGGGTCGGTAGGGAACTCCTTTACAAGCACTAACTTCTCGAAGACATTTCATATGCAGACAGAAGAGCAGGTCTTGCATATCTCAGGAAAAACTTGGAAAAGAAACACTCTACATATTTCATAAATGTTATGCATGGGTAGATTTCCCATAAATTACAAAAAGAAAAGAAATTAACATGAAATGTAGCATCTCTTGAAATCATGGCCACTGCATCGCATCACATCTTGAAGGCTATACTTTTGAAATCCAACAGCAGGTGATAACTACAAAATATTTCATGAACAAACGGGCATGACAGTAAAGCACTTAAAGTGCCAAGAGTTAACATCATGTGTCGATTATGTCACTCTTTCAAGGAGGACGTTAAACATGCAACTGACAGTTGTCCAAAAATGTCATGGAGTACTACCTCCTAATGAGATATGATTTTGTTGCTAAAACAATATACAATGCTATTTGCAGAAAAGACTGCCCTGGGATAAATTTTTACATATATGTCAGTACAAGGACTAAGTGCAAACATAACATACCTGATATAGGTATTTAGATTGGAATGAACATCTCTTCTAAAAATCAACTAAAAAGAGAATGTGGGCAACTGCTTCGAGATCTGCAACCCCTACACCTACATTATAAATTTGCATTTATGGCAGTAATCGTTGGTGCACTCGATTACATTAGTAGATACTTGAGCCACAATCTGGGTAAGCTAGGACTTTGAAGCAAATAAATAGAGCAGTTACCAAAAACCTTACAGAAACAACCACCAGGCTGAAAAATAAAAATAAGCAAGACTTTCTTAAAGATTGATATGTAACAAATATCGTTGTCATTATCCAAACACCAGTGATAAGGCTGTTATTTCTTTGTTTGAAACTAACTCACTTATTCCAGTAGGAATACTAATAAAAGAAAATAAGTAAAATATACATACAAACACTCACACATACATACCTGTGTTATTTGAAGGAAGAGAACACTAAGTAGTTGTCAAATTTGACTACGAAGGTTGCATACTTAGCTTTTCTTGATCTTTGAATCTCTAGAGATATCTGTGACTTCAGAAAATATCTGACTTGCTCAGGAATCTTGAGTGTTGCGTCAGGATGCAGCATTGCAACACGAAATTGAATTAAGTAGTTGCTTATTGTGTTCGCGCATTGACATCCTGTCTTTCATCTGGTGAGACAGGGGCCCTTTGCAACGACCAAGTGAACGCTCTCCTTGTCCTTCATGAGAGATTTTTAAGATATATTCTGTATAGCTGCGGATTCACGCGGGTTCCAGAAACTGCGATTTTGATGTATCCAAAGCGTTGATCATAGAGGCAATACTACAGTAGAGCCGGATATCTTATATGGATGAATTATCAGGATCATGAAAAGCATGCTGCGTAATGAACTTGTGTAATGAAAGCACCTCATAAGAAACATTGGACAGATTTTAAGTACCGAGTTAATTTCTGAAAGCCTTTACAGTAAGCGAGGTCAATAGATATGATATTCTCTGTATGTTAAATTAATCGACATGCTCAGTTATGCATATCAGACTGGGCAGCTAAGCTAAATCATAGTTTCTGTGCAGCAAAGCTAAATCATAGTTTCCATCGACTAAATACCTACAAATTTCACGTGTCCCAATGGACCGAGGATTGGTATGCTTTTTCGAATATATAAATGATAAGTAAGACGTGAAACTAGTCGCAGCGACCCCACTATTTCTGCTCACAACAAATTAAAATTTATAGTTTAAATAATTTAATTTTCATTGTAAGGTTAAAACTGTATGTTATTAAATAAGTAAACTATTTCTAATGATACAAGATTGCTGTGTCATTCACTATTCTACACACAAATAAACTCACGCCATAGTAGTGTGTGCGCGTCGGTGATTCTGTAAGCATATATGTATTTACTTATTTTTAGATGTATGTGTATACGGGGCATACGGTAAAGAAGTGTTACTACTCGTAATGTAATGGGTTGTTAATATAATACATGAAGGCAAATATTTAAAAGCTTCAGTATCGATATATATATTCGATTCACTTTCTGATTTTTAATTAAATTCTTACCACGAACTAGAAGCTGATTACGAGTAATATATTATTAGAAATTTATAAGTAAATAAAAATCACCGACGTTTTCTGTTTTCCTACGCAGTAATGGAAAATATAAAATTATGAATAAAAAAAAACAGCAGAAATGTAAAAATAAATCAATAAAAATTAAGTTTATGCATGCCTGAAGATAAAATACATTGATTTATTCGGTAGTTTCCGATAAGTATTTAAAAACCATATATTCAACTGATCGCTAGCAATTGCGACAAGTGAACATATAATCATCTGTTACGTTTGGGAATATTTATTGAGGACAAAACAATTGTAGTCAGCGAAGTGATTGCTTCAGTTTCAGGGCGACATTCACTTACTAGAAAAATCCTGTTATTTTGACGCCTTTTCTGACAGGTGGACGTATCTGATTCATACCTTGTAATTTTGTAGCCAACGTGATTGGTGTAAGCTAGTATTTGTCACTAAATTTGCTCGAAGCAATGTATCAACTGATGACGGATGAAGCAATAATTCCATCTAGTCAAATAAAGTCTATAGACGCGTAATTGAGCAAACTAACTAGCTATAAAACTTACCAGAGTTTCCATCGACTAAATTGTATTTTATATTTCTTTTTATCTGTTTATTTTCTTGCTTTGCCTGTCTTTTCGTTTAGTACATTCAGAAAGAAAATTGTATATTTAACAAAACAACATATTTGCTTCATTTAGAGTTACAAATAGCGCCATAATACGATCAATAGTCTTGACTGCTGATTGGTCTATGGTTACTCTCGTTTTGGATTTGTTGCATTAGTTGTATGACGGTTGCCATTGTTTATGCTATGTCTCTACTCGAAATACTTGGATATAATTTGTATGATTAGAAATTAAGTAGCTAATTCTATTTAATCTTCGCTATCATTCACCTCCACTATCATCCTTGCCTCTAATTGTTTGTAATGCATATGTTCTCTTTTTAGAGATTTGAAACAAGGCAGCATATGATTATCTGCTAAATAAATTCATTGTCTTGATAGGCTAGTTTATTTAATATTTTTCAACATACTGCTATGTAGTGACTTAACATTTTTTACATCATATATTGAATGTTTTGATAAATACATACAGTGGTGTCATACTTGTTTTATGGATTAAGTTATAAAATTGTATTTCTTAACTAATAATAAAAATATGAATCACTAAGTTTCTACCTGGAACTAAACAGCATTGCTGCTCGTAAAACATTCCTTCGCTTCGAGTGAGTATTGTAAATCATATATTTCCTATTATATACAGAAATATGCAAAGACAGTTTACAGTATAAATTTCCATAACTTGATAGGAACAAAATATTATGCATATTCTTGTTAATACGTAATGAAAAACCACAAAGATTAGGTGACATTTCTGCACAAGGCCAGTAAGTTCGGGTAAGGGGTTAAGTCGGTTACATCGACCCTAGTGATCAACTGGTACTCATTTTATCAACCCTGAAATGATGAAAGGCAAAATCAACCTCGGCGGAATTTGAACTCAGAGCGTAAAGACGGACGAAATGCCGCTAAGCATTTTGCTCGGCATGCTATCGAGTCTGCCAGTTCACCGCCTTATCCACAGACGATTTATTATTGGTAAATTTACATCAAAGTTAAGTCTTTCAATCTTATATGTGCACCATTTTCCTTCAGGAATAGTAAAACTGAGGAGCGAATATCACTCTTTTACCTAACAATCTGACTGCGTTGAGTTATAAAGTAAAAGCATAAGCCTTATAGTGACTTGCGAACAACTGATATAACAGATTGTACCAAACGTTCGCTAATTGAGTCTTTGTGGTCGCAACCAGGCATAGATACCCTCTCATCTCTCCACTCCTTGACCAGTGACAACTGGGGGGAGGGGAAATTGTCGGCTGGTACCGACTGAGTAAATTTCAGCAACGTAAAATAAAGAAAACAAAATGCATTTCATATTTTGAATAACAGTTGGCATACATTTATACATCTTCACTTTGTGAAGACGTAAAAGAAATGCAGTTTAACTAATCGACTAATCATCTCCATGTGTCTGGAAGAAATAACACTGCAGTAATACCGTCGTGTAATAATTTTACCAACTAGCGTGATATTATTCAACGAAATCTGTTACTTTTAAATTGTCTCTAAAATTATTCTACGTGTCACATCATATATTCAAATGTTATAGTCTTAATACCCTTATTGATGAAACGAAATTGAAGCCATAATCGAGATTTAACATAAGGTAACAAGTCCGAGCGTAAAGCATTATATAATCTTAACTATGTAACGATCTCGCAGTCATAATCAAACTTTTTACCATATTTGAACAGTGCTACATAAACCTATAAATTTAAGTATCAGAATAGAAATAAGAACATATATAAAAGGTGAAATTTTGACAGTTTCCACTCAAGTATATTAACTGAAGGAAGATTTTCCAGTAATCGTCATGAAAATGAAACGATCATGGCTAGTTTAACATTATTTACGAGCTGCATACTCGCACAGTAATTATTCTTTTTCACATTGCTAGAGACAATATTTTCCGAGATAAGCTTAAAACATAAAGGTAGCTAGTTCAAAAATTTACAAAAATGTCTTAAGATCTTTTATTGAATGAAAAGTAGAAGTTTATGCAAATATCAATGCATAAATACCACTCGTTAATTCAACAGTAAAAACAGGCCAACTAATTGCTCATCTAAAACTGCGGCCATTAAATATGATTGCAAATTGTAAATAGTGAAATCTGCATGTAATTAATAATATTTGCATTAAAATTAGATATCAGAACGGAAGCGATGTGAGTCTCAGATCAATCGATAAATACGAAGACAAAATTGTTTTGAAATTCTTTTTGGCAATTCTTTCATAGGGATGTAAGAAAATGCTTCTGCTGTTCTGCCATTTTATGTAGCTATTGCATATTTCGGTATAAAACTGTAATATGAAAATATAATAAAAAAAAATATAAGTGTAAAGCTGTATATAACACACAAGTAATGTTCTATATTGTGCAGAGAGTAAAATATTGCTCTGCAAATTGTTTTCGTTTCCTAATCCGAGCGTTTTGTTTTCATTTTGCTCAACATGTATTTACTATTAGCACTGTTGCTGAGGACAGGACCTTTGGATAGGCAACGTGCACCATCTTTTTGTGCTAATATGTATCGCTTCAAAGGTAGTTCGATGGCAGAACTGTTACTGCGCTGAAAAAAATGCTCTGAGGCATTTCTTCCGACTTAATGTTCTGAGTTCAAATGACGCCTGGGTCGAAGCACCAGTAGAGTACTGGGGTCGATGAAAACGAATTAACCGCTTCTCCGAAATTACTGGTCTTGTGCCAATCTTTGTTTTTTGAAACAATATATAGCTCTCCTTTCTTGGTAACATTTTGAAATTTTCCACTGAACTCTTTCAGAAACGATGTGCAATTTTTTATGTAACTTTTTTTTACTTGACTACGTTTACTTAAGACTTCAAAAGCCATTGTATACAACTGAGGAGAATGAGTATATTTAAGAATTCACAGCTTATAAATGTTGCGTTCTTTTGCTGGAAGCAGTTCAGTATCTTCTCTAGAAGACTAAACAATATACAATGAATATTAACTTAAGCTACATGGTGGAATGCAAATGATTAATTGTATACTACCAATCCTTTCGTAGTCCCAAATCTAGTAAAGGCTACCAATTTTAGTAGAGGCTGCGAATTGTCAGAATCGTTAGAGCATCGAAACTTATGGTATTCATTCCGACTCTGCATTCTGAAGTCAAATCCCGCCGAGGTCAACATTACCGTTGATACTCCCGGGTCGATATATAAAGAACCAGTCCTCTCTGGAGTTGTGTTTGTCTAGATTGTACCTGTTGTTTTCATATTCATACAGCTTGATCATTATGTTCAGGATACACGTGAGTGTAGAATTCGTAGCCGTTTATATGTTAATTTCGCAAGTGAGAGTTTATTTAACGGAGCAACAGGTAACACTGCTGAGATATGTGTTTGGATGACGTTTTAAGTTACCACTCCTATTCTTATTGAATTTCTTTTTCAACACTCATTTCTAACGCACATATACATAATATCAGAGTAATTCAGTTCAGGAAACTAGTCTGATGCTGGTGATCAATAGCTATAAGCGAATATGTGACGCATCAGTGATTTATATGAGTTAACGTTTAGCACATGGCTTCGAACAAACTCACGTACATAAAATTTTGAAACCAAATTAATGTAAATAAGACGTTTGTTCCTACAGCCATATTATGAAACAAATCTATATGCTTTTGATAAAACTCTTATCAATATTTAAATCTTTTGAATATAAAAATAAATAACACACACTAGTCCAAATAAATGAAGGATAACAGTAATATATTTACAGATTAAAATAACAGCCAAAATGCAAAATATTAGAAAGTACTGTGCATCATAGCATGCTAATACTGACGGTATAGCTTGAATCAACAACGTATTATTTTATAACATTCTGAAGTTCTAATCTAATTAATAGAAATCAAGTATCTATCAAAGAATGGTTGATTATCTCAATGGCTTTCCATGTCATTTGAATTTATCATTGCTACAAGACAGCTTGAGTTCAAGTGATATGAAAATAACCAAGCTTATAATACACAAGGTGTTAGTGCATTTATAATTTTATATATTTTCTAGATTGTCTAGTGGTATCTTTCATCCAAAGAATTATTATTATTATTATTATTATTATTATTATTATTATTATTATTATTGTTTTTGTTGTTATTATTATCATTATTATTGTAGTTATTATTATTATTATTATTATTATTATTATTATTATTATTGTTTTTGTTGTTGTTATTATTATCATTATTATTGTAGTTATTATTATTATTATTATTATTATTATTATTATTTAATAGTTACCATTTTCACCATGATTAAGTGAAGTTATGACTTGTCGATGCTAAGTGGATTATATTATACTCTTACATAATATCAATACAATGGTTAGTTTACTTAAGGTTAAAAATTACAACAGTAAGAATTTGAAGAAAGAAAGATCATATATCTCTTGAAAGTATATAAAGATATCACGCCAACGCTATCATTGTATAGAAATCGCCTTTCTGTCTGATATAGTATTCCTATATTGAGACAAGATAAATAGACGAATCGCTTAGCTCAAAACGTCAGTTGAACAGGAACTCCACACGTTTCAAAATTTCCAAATGTGTTTTCCTTTTTTATGAAATAACGACCACAACCAACCATTTTGGCACTTGTATACGGAATCAGGACAAACAGCAAATCCTGTTACACTTGAAATGTTTTGCGAACGTGTATCACAACGGCTTCCATATGAAATTTTTAATATCTGTTAAATTATCGTCTTTTCTAGCGGCACATACAGATATGGGCGTGTCCCTTCTTCACTGTTGCAAATATTCCGGTCTGTCAAGAAGATTGATACAAAAGTATCTCGTATCAAACTGAAGGCCGTCTACAAATTTGTGTATCCTATTTTTCTTCATCTAACCTTTTTCATTTATAATGTTATTACATCTCTGTCAAACAATCGATTATTCTGTTCTGTCGCTTAATCTTCGTACTTCTAGCATTTTATTCACGGTGCTGTTATCGGATGCCATTATCCGATATATAT
>NC_068984.1:67237522-67242863 GCF_001194135.2 Octopus bimaculoides
ATATATATATACACACACACAAAACTGAACACACATACATTAGGTATGTGCGTTAGTTCGTGAGTCGCATGCATTTCAAGCACAAGCGAATATATTCTCAATGAGCCTGGTGTTAGAAACACCTGAAAGTAAGTGATAGGCAAGCGAGACAATTCCCATCTCGGCTCTTTTCGGAGCGATAGATATTGATGTGTTCTTATTGTTGTGCTTTTTCAACGCGGTATATCGAACAAGGCCAGCTGCAAGCCATATCGCCGACTATGATGCGAAAATAAGTTGGAAGAGTCATGGCTAGACCGGCTTTGAGCGAACGTTTTACGGCCAGGTTCATTTAGAGGAACTGATTTTAAAAAGTTCCATGATATTTAAAAGTAAAGCGTATTTATATTAGTTTATTTCAGTCAGTCTATAAATATTTTAATTAAATGGCGTGTTACATTTAGTATATTTTCATATTTGAATTCGTGTCCTGCAGTCTTTATCTATCTAAATTTCTTTAAATAAATTCATTTTGATTGACTTATATACAATAATATCAAATTTTGATTCAAAATATCTATTTGGAAATATTTATGTCAAGCAATATTTTATATAAATAGAACACCAGAGATCAAAAGATATTGATTGCATTGTACCTATAGACGAAAGGAAATAACCTAACATACGCAATGTGATAGTAAACATTTATTTTCATTTTAGATATTGCTGAAAGTTTAGAACAAAATGTACGCTTAAATTCCCTGCAGAAAATTGCGTAGATCTGTCGATATCATAGAATTAGTTACAAGCACATATAAAACATAGTAGATCTATTTCCTTCACAGTGTGGAGTTTGGAATTTCAGCTTCATACGATATGTTGAAAGTTTCTTGTCTAAAGAATACAATATGACGCTCAGAAAGGAAACTACATCAGTTTTAATGGGAAGTGATTTATGCAAGGGCCAAAAATTCGATATTGTTTTACATTTTTTCTGTACTTATTTAAGAGTATATCGGTTGTCTTAGTCAAGAGGTTGTTGTCCTTGCAATCAAAATGGCCGATGGTTCAAATAAAGCTAACAGGGTTGTTATTAACGCCTTCGTTTACACTCATTAACAGCAGCAAATGAGATCGTATAAGTCAGGAATGCTTCATTGTGTTGCATAGTTTGTCTTATGAGATATTGTTAACTGGTATATATGTCAAGAAAATTCGCCTTCGAAAACATTGTACATACTTCATCTAAAGCGTTAATACGAGTGTAGTAAGGCAATTAACGATTCAGAGAAATGAAAATTAATCCTGACGAGGTACGAAATGACACACCACTGGTAAAAATAACGAGTATATGAAATAACTGACTTTGCTATATAACAAAAGTAGTGCAGTAGATATCTTCAACATTTTGTTTCAGTGTTTATTGCAAATAAATTAACACACAGTGCCTTGATTAAATAAAATGAAGATGGCACATGGATTGCCTTAAAAGAACTCGACTAATTTATGTCAACGGTTTCGCTTAAACTCTAAAATATATTATCAACATATATAGGCTTGAAAATTTTCTTTTCGGGGGCGGAGGGAATTTTGCAGTGCGTTAGTACCAACTAGAAATCGTAAATTAGGGTAGAAGAGGAGTATTTGGAGTTGAAACTTTTACACATTGCTGCTACCTCACACAAATTATTAGAAACGAGGCAAGTTATATTAAAAAAAAATATCATAGCCACTATCATACTCTGGACTATATTAGTAGCAAAACAACGAAGAGAACTTGCATCAGGCTGCAGTTGAATACATAATGTGCACTCACTTTAGCTCATTGCTGTGACAGCTATCAGAAATAATGGGTTTAAAAAAAATAACACACGGTAAAATATCAAATTCATAAACAAAAGTTGAATGAGATTGTCTATTGGGACGTGGGTGAAAGAAAATGGTTTGAAGCAGAATCAAAAACAGGTCACGTATTTAGATCACGGGCAGATTATCCTTCACTTTACGCCGCTTTCTAAATCATGAAAAATATGGTAATGTTAATTTAGTATTTTCCATTTGAGGCAGGATATTATTATATTATACATTGATATAACACTTTATATAATGCTTGATGATACTTCCAGCTCATTCATCAAGTTTAAAGCTATTGTATTCGTATATTAACTCCACTACTATTTGCTTTCTATTCTCTTCATATATGGATCAGACAATGTGATAAGATAAAAGAAAATATATTCTCCACGTAAACATTTGATGCATATATTTCCATCTAATATATCGATATCATTTTAAATGAAAAGAGTTTCAGCGCACCCACGCACACACACACACACACACACACACACACACACACACACTGTCTGTATATCTGTCTGTCTCTCTCTCTCTCTCTCTCTCTCTCTCTCTCTCTCTCTCTCTCGTAAAAGTACTTATGAAAATAATGTGCACAAAAAAGAAAATTAGCTTTGCAACCACTTTGGATTCGATTTTACTGAGTGCGTGCGTTGGTTAAATGTCACGTATAGCTTCGAGTTGACCAATCTCATAAATGGAAACTAGACAGAATCCTCTGTGTATATTCACGCTCTGACAGACGCATACACACACAGACACACACACATACATACACGCACACACGCACATACATACGCACGCATATATAGTTTGTTTATTCTTTTATTAGTTGTAGACTCAGCGCTACACACAAGCGGGTGCACCACCTGTACAATTGGTACCGTTTCCTATCAATTAAGATTCCACTTCCATCCCTTGCTTTTCATGCTGTGACATCAGCTTATCTGGCCTCACTGATATTAAAGTATCTAAGTACTTCTTGAATACATAGATTTCTCTCCATATAGATTTCTCAAGTTCTTCGACAATATTTAAAAAATCTGTGGTGATTGGTATAGTTCGGGTATTGATAGAGTCACTCATAACGAAGTCTGGCGTTATCCTCCTCAAGGATTTTCCATGTCTATATTACTGTATAGCATTCCAGTTTTCATTCCGAGGAACAGAGCTTTCAGTGTCTCATCTGTTGCATTGAAGCAAACTTGTCACTGTAACATCAGTGGGCTCTTTCTAGATTTGCTTAGGTGACCATAGTGACAGGGGACAAATGTTCTGCAAAAGCAGCGTCGTTTCCTAATCTCTTGTACTAAATGATCACAGAATCCATCTTACCAGACTTATTTGCTATGATGCTAATGTGTACATGAAGCGATACTTTACTTATATTGAATATCACCGTCGAAGTGCAATCCACCTAGATCATTTCTGTTTTGGTTGAGGAATGGCTGTACCACGATAGCTTGAAATTTTCCATCCATCCATCCACACACGCTTTCGCGCCTACCTACACACATACACCGACAAACAGACAGACAGACATAGGCACATTATGACTGAGGGGGTTGGGAAATACGCGCTTCCCAATCGGCTAGTCATAGTTTTGTTTCCACCGTATGCCACCTTGGGCAAGTTTTAATGTCTATAGCATCCGATTAATCCATATTTTTTCAATGAAATTGGACTGGCATAAACTGTGTAGAAGCTCGTTGGATGGATTATACTTGTAATTTCAAAGTCCAACCTCGGCCAGCAGATTTCACTCGAAGATTTCATTGAGAGTAGACAGGCCTGCAAAATGCTCACCGACTTATACGCTAACATAATGATCACAACTTTAGTTGACTGAATATTTGAATACTCATCGTCAGGATGGAATAAGTACTAGGCTTTAAAATAATAATACGTAGTGGGAATAGCTACTACAAAATGCTTCAAGGCGGTGCGACATCATGCTCGCACTCTAATAACTAAAACAAATAAATGATAAAAGATATATATATATATTCATTCCATTAACTTTCAACTTTTACACACCAACACCGGTTCTGAAACGGTGGTGGAGGACAACAGACACAAAGACAACACACACACACACACACACACACACACACACACACACACACACACACACACACACACACACACACACATATATATATGTCGGCGTACGTAAAGTTTGGTCTCTTATATGTAAGTATATATTTACTTAAATTTTGTACGACTCTATTCTTTCTTTCTCTCAGCCCTTTCACGCTTATTCGTTCAATCCACTGTTCGTTCTTTCGTTCCCCATCTCTCACTTTTCCATGCCTTCTCTTCTTGCTCACTTTCCCTCCTCTTTTCACTTCATTGTGTCCTTGCCAATTTGTCTCGCCCCTCCTTAATTCTTCTGTCCCTCTGCCTCTACCTCTCTCTCTTCTCTCCCCACGTGACAGATGTTCGGCCAAGCCTGATCTTTGTTTCTTGGATCGGCCGTCGTCCATGCAACATCTATATTCCTCCCTGTGCATGTGAAATCTTGTATCCCTGCCGTAAAGCTTTATTTCCACACACGCCAGCTTAATTTCATTCGTCCTTAGTAGAAAGACACCTGTTGTTATGTCCTGTTATTTGTATTTGTGTAACATTCTCTGTTTTTTTCCGTCCTTGTTTTCGTATACATTCGCTGCTTTCTTCCAAGGAATCTAATGGTCTTCGCTTAGTTTTTTCTTGGGGCTGGCCAGATTGGAACAATCATGAGTATAACCAGCCGAAATTGCAAAGATAATCTGGAACTCGACTGAGGAAAGAAAACTCCGAATGACTCGTCCTTGTATCGTCTAACTGGATATCGCGACGCCATGATAGATCGCTGACCAAACCATTCAATTTTTTTTCTCCGTGTTTTTCTCCTTGTTTTCTCCGTATTCTTTCTGTTGAAGAGTGTAGCTCGAAACGTTAAATACTTTCTGTATTCCCGAGCGTTAAACTAATACATCCCTTTGTTGTTTACACCACCTGTCCTCGTCTGTTGTATATATATATATATATATATACACATATACATGTATACATATATACATCCACGACAGACTTCTTTTCCTTCAACCAAAGGTAAAAAATATATTACACCATAAAACCATTCATGAGAACGAAAGAAATATGCGTTTTGTCTGCATGAGAAATTGAAAACAATTTTAGGATAAAAATATTTCTAACTTCCTGACGTAGGAAGTAGTGTATTTAGGCACATTCGACAGTTTCATACTAGTTTAGTAATAGGTTTTGGAAAGCCACTTTAATGTGTTCTGTCCATAGTTCATGGAATTATTACTTTTAATTTACGTTATTCTTTTTGAGACAATATCTGAAGGAGATTTGATACTCCTAAGAATGACAAAATGCTTGATACGTCCTTCTAAAATAAAAAAAATCCTGACAAGTGAAAACGAAATTAGTTGAGAAATTCTTCAGCTTTGACGATAAAGTAACATTAAGGTTATATATATATATATATATATATATA
>NC_068984.1:67243054-67245966 GCF_001194135.2 Octopus bimaculoides
TATATATATGTGTGTGTGTGTATGTATGTATGTATGTATATTTGTTTTACATATTCTTCATGAGATGTAACTTTATGACATGAGCATGTTGGAAGCATAATCTAACAATGTTACTTCTAAACTGTTTAGTATTTGCTATGAATTCTATGCCATATTGACTGAACAAGAGTGCCTATTAATTATTTGTAATGAATGATATTAAACAGTTAGGAACTTTCCAGGTATCCTATTGTAGCTGAAGATATGCCGACCACAACGCTGGCGGCGTGAAGTGCACTTTTGAGAAAACTCTTTTCCCATTTGAGGGATGAAGGTTGTTTATTTGTGATATCGATCTTCTCGCATTCCCTCATACTAACCTTATCGCATCTGCTTTAAGCTCACGTTTATAAATTGTAATTCCTTAAATTTAAACAGATTCCTTCTCCAATGTATCAAATATTTTGTCAATCTTCAGGTCGGAGGATGGTAAAACCGGCATTTCACCAGGGCAAATACTTTGCCATGTTTTCGTGTTTTTAGCTTTCTTATTACCGATGTCTACTTTACATAAAATTTTATGTGGTCAATACAGTAAAGACCAGTTAAGAACTGTCATCAATATTATCCAATTCTCCTCTTTCCTCAACTGTATGGTCATGTGCCTATGTTAGAAATCAATATTTGTTGTATGATAATATCAAGCTTAAAGGATGATTGAAAAAAGGATAGGAGTTATGAAGTTTTCTGTTTCTCACAAAGCATGTGATATCAGGAAAAGTTTCATCGTATATCGAAGCTATATCGTAATCGGAAATCTTCAGTGTTTTTCTTTTTTCCCAATATAACTTGAGTAAACATTCTATCATAAGTAGGCTAAGTCTATATAATGTACATTGGCTATCTCACTCTTTCGCTTTTACTCACTATAATCTCTCTCATTCTCTCTTTCTCTGTGTGTGTGCGTGTGTGTGTGTGTGTGTGTGTGTGTGTGTGTGTACGTTTACACAAGGCGGCCAGATGGCAGAATCGTTAGTACGCCGGACTAAATACTTAACGTCATTTCTTCCAGCTTTACCTGCCTATTTCAAATCCTCCCGAAGTCAATTTTGCCTTTCATCCTCTTGTGGTTGATAAAATAAGTACCGGTTGAATACTTAAGGTCAATTCGATCAACTTCCCTTGCCCCAAGATTTTAGGCGTTGTGTTTGTAGTAGAAAGAATGAATGTGTATGTAGGTGTACACACATACACACATACATACACACAAATACACACACACCAACAAACGCGTGCGCCCACAGACACAGACAGACAGACACACACACACACACACACACACACACACACACGCACACAATCATGCATGTATGTAACCATTCGCTTTTGATTAATTATTTCTCTACGCCGAGTTTAACAATTTCCTTAGCTGCTAGACTGCAAATACATATCTAAAATAAGAAAAAGACATTCAAAACCCTGCCATAGATGTCTCTAGCCCTCATAGATTTTGTTAAAGATGTTCATACAAAACTGGAATATCTTTTTATTTCTTGTATCACATGCTTTCTACAGAACTCGGTATAAACAGCGACAGGCAGGAGATGGGCAAGAAGTTGGAAAGGTAGATTAATTATTTTGAAGACAAATTTAAGAGTTAACAAACAATATACGTTCATAATTTGAAGTGTAGATGAAAAGGTTAAGTACTAATAGTTTACTGAACCAGAAAGTGAATATCTAGATAAATTATTTGCGCTTGCATTCACTTTCAAATTTTAAATCACACACACACACACACACACACACACACACACAGATGCATGTTTTAAACATAAAAGAATTATCTAAAGCTGGTATCTCGAGCATGCAAATGCGATACTACTTCATTCGTTGAACCCGGGTTTCCAACTAAGAACTATCGCAGCGCATTATACTACACAAAAAGAAATAAAATTATCACAGAAAATACCCCTGTTGACAGCACTACTGTCCTTTTAAGAATAGAAAAATCAAGGCGAACTTTGGAACGTTATTAATAGCCAAATAGAAATAAAAAATCAATACACATTTATTACACATTATCGTTAAACCATAAAAATCTACCAGAAGTTAACCTTTGATCAATTTTAAATTTGGCATTGAAGATTGTATCTGTGTAATAAAATTCCTGTGGTACTTTGCAAACAACTGCAGTGTTTATTAACAATTCGTCAATGCTACTTTCATTTCATCTAACTGATGAATCCGAGAATATCTTGAAACGTTATTGTATTCAGGAATAATTAATTATTACTACGTATAAAAGAATAAGAAAATATGACAACTCCCTAATAAAACGACTAAACTCAAACATATTCATGTGTTTCCCATGTTTGAAAGAAAAGCTATTTCTAATTTAGACACAGAGATACACAGAACATATGTACACAAAATCCCATATTTACATGTAAAGATTGATAAATAATACAATGTATTGAAAGATGTGCACAAATATTTCCTAATGAAATGTAATTAGCTTCTTAGATTGAGGAAGAAAACGAAAACGTATCGGCAATTATGCGTCTTCAAATGAAAGGAGAGATAATCTTCAGAAATTAGTTTAATAGAAAAGAGTTTTCATGTTGGTGGGAAAATTCAATCTTTTTTGAAGCAAACAATTAGAGCTACAGACACGTTTCGGTGTTACTTGACATCATTAACTAAATATATCCAATACAAAACCTGCTAGATAGTGGAGGAAACAATTTCTGAAGTTGCAAAATGTTACAAACATACTTGGCAGTTGAAATTTACATATTCATCATTAAAATGGAATAAGGGAGGTAACTTATGCGGATCGATATACATTTAGATACTTTATCGCTGTGTTTGTGTGTGTGACTGTGTATGTGTATGTATATATATATATATATATATATATATATATATAT
>NC_068984.1:67246000-67253639 GCF_001194135.2 Octopus bimaculoides
GTGTGTGTGTGTGTGTGTGTGTGTGTGTGTGTGTGTGTGTGTGTGTGTGCGTGTGTGTGTGTGTTTGAAGGTGCATAGCTTAGTAGTTAAAGTATTGCACTCACGATTGAGAGATTGTGGGTTCGATTTCCATACCGGGCGTTGCGGTCATTTCAGCATCTGACATCTGCCACCCGCTGCACTTGTACAGGTAATGTTGATCTGATGGAGGGAGTGAGTTTATATCTACACAGACATTTGATCACAATAAACAAATCATCTGTGTGGTTGTTCGGTGAGAAATTGTTTTATATAAGATAAGGTAGAAAATGATAAAATAATGTTATCATGAAGAACATTTTAGTACCGGTTTTAGTACCGATATATACATATCACCTCATATATGTATATACATACACACACATACATGTAAGTTCTCTGGCTAGACTGTATTTTACAGAATCGATTTCCAGCAAAGAAATATCAGATATTCTATATACTAAACGCATATATTTACATATGGCTTGTAATTTGGCATAGAATTAAAATATGAATGTTTTGGGTATTAATATAACAATGTATTTTAAATGTAAAATAATATGCAAAATCAGCAATATTAATTAATTTATATACCATAGTATTTTGGAACAATATATATTGCTCTCTTAAATTTACAAATTACTTGAAAATATTAAGCTGAATGGTACACAAATAGATCACTGTACAAACCAATTTGTGACTCTTAGTTAGGTCGTTGTACTTCTTAGTTCACATCCTGTGGGCTTAGCTTTCTGTTTCACTGAGCCATGATCAGAAAATAATATCGATTTATTCTACTGAGCTATTAGGCTGAGTAAAAAGTAAGCAACGTATTTCAATAATGCGGAAATTTCATTCATCAAAGTACCATTGCATTCAACACATTTTTGCCAACGAGTGACAAGTTTGTTTATTCCGGTAACATATAAATCTGGAGTTCTGGGGTTGATGAACTCTTTCAACGCACTTTCAGCATAGGTTTGGTTTTTGAACTCCTTCTCTCGCAGGAAACCATCAAGGTGCTTGGAAGAGTGGTAGTCGGTAGGAGAAAGGTGTGGGGAAGAACTTCATAACCAAGTTCCCTGAACTTCTGGAGCGTCATTAGTGAAACGTGTTGTCGAACATTGTCATGATGACTGATTAGTCCTCTTCTGTTGATCAGTCTGGGGCAGAGGAGTAGTAGTTTTCCCTTCATTTTGGCAATTTCATGGCAATATGTTTCTGCAGCAATAGATTTTCCAGGTCTTAAGAAGTTATAGTGGATGAGTCCAGCAGTACATCACCAAACAGTCACCATAACCTTCTTTTGGAAGAGCTCGGGTTTAGGGAAGGTTTCCGGTGCTTCAATTTGGTACATCCACTGCGAAGAAAATTTTTCATTATTGTACAGAATTCACTTTTCATCACAAGTTACAATACGGTGAAGAAGTGACGAGCAAATTTCATATCTGCGCATTTTCTAATTTTCATTCAAATCGTGTGATACCCATTTGTCGAGCATTTTTTTGATTCTCCGATCGCATGCAAATAGTTGCAGGCAGTTTTCTGGCTAACTTGAAGTTGTTTTGGCAGTTGTTGAGTAGTTTTACGTGGATCTTTCTCAATGAAGGTCTTTAATTGACCGTTATCGATGTTAAATGGCAGTCCACTATGCTCA
Source organism: Octopus bimaculoides (assembly GCF_001194135.2). Lineage (NCBI taxonomy): Eukaryota > Metazoa > Mollusca > Cephalopoda > Octopoda > Octopodidae > Octopus > Octopus bimaculoides. The sequence goes on from NC_068984.1 coordinate 67,247,676, forward strand.
CGATGTTCAAGGCTCAGGTCTCCACTGTGAAATCGTTTAAATCAATTTCGAGCTAACCACTCACTGGTCATTTCCTCACCAGACGTTTCGTTGATATCGTGAGCCGTTTCAGCTGCCTTACATCGTTTTTGAAGTTGAATAGCGAAATAGCTCGAATATCATTTCAGATGATTGTAACAACGGTGAATAAAATATCAATTTTAATTTGTCTGTATTATCAGACAATTGCAAAAAAATGTTTAAAAGAATTCAAAACTTTGCAAAAATGTGGTACAAATTCTTCATGGTTCAAAACGTTACTTAATTTTTACTCAACCTGATACTTCCTCGGACTTCTAATTTGTTGCCTCAATATGAAAAATCAATATTAATTGGAAAATTAGGCGGCACGCTGTCAAATTCGGTAAAGAGCCAAAAGAAACCACTGAGTCACATTTCGTACCGAATTCTACGAGTTTTGTAAAAGAAAAAAAAAAAAGTAATAAAGAAAAATACAGGGCTCAGTGTATTGTGCGTCTACAAGTCTAGAATCTTCAGGGAATTGATCCAATGGACTATTTTTATACTTTTTAAAAGGGGTAACTGTTTTCAGGCAATATTCATTGCCACAACATGTCCTATTTTTCAGCATTGAGATTAAAGTATATCTTGTATATTTTCCTTGTTTCAGTCATGAGACTGTTGCCATACTGGGGCACAATCTTGAAAAATTTTAGTCGAACGAATCGACCCCAGCACTTATTTTTATTTCAAGCCTGGTACTTATTTTATCGGTTTCTTATTGTCGAATTGCTAGTTTATGCGCACGTAAACACATCAAGACCGGTTGCACATAGATATATTTAGAACGGGCTCCTTTCAGTTTCCCTCTACCAAATCCACTTCTTGGGTGCTACGTAGCGAGACTGAACTTGGAATAATGTGGTTGAGAAATAAAACTTCTTACTACACAACCACGCCTGCGCCCAAAACACACACACACACACACACACACACACACACACACACACACACGCACACACACATTCCACGGACCTTTATACAAACACTTCTCTACAGAGTTCGGTCATTAGTCGGCTCGGTGCTATAATAGAAATCGCACAGTGTGTCGTGCAGCAGGACAGGACTCGAAGTGCTCGAATGCAAAGCTAGCTCTTCTCTACTTGTGCAGTCATGCCTGCTCAGTACATGTTAAATTTATACTTGACATGGAATAAAGGGAAGTAATCGAAATACTGGAATAAAAGTATGAATTTATTTTATTTCAGAGAACATTTAGTTTTGGAACCACCAATAGGGCAAAGTAAATATTAGCGGTTTCTCTCAGAAACACTTCTCATGTCTAATACAGAATTTATGAATTTTGAATGCTAAGCAATATGAATAGAGATATAAACTAAAATTACATTAACATCACTCTATAAACATCTAGGCACGTAGCAACAGAAATACTTCCCTTCGAGTCAATAGGAGAAATTTTAAATCTTCGTTGGGGGTGCAATCGCACTACTACTTCAACAGAAGAAGAACACGTGATAATGTGGTCCTAGATACCCAAAAGAAATGGTTGGTTATAAATTTGTTGTGCGGAGGAGGCTCATCGATTACATCGACCCAACAGCTAATCTGTTATTTTATAGACCCGTCCCCCCAAAAAGAAAGTCGAATGGGGAAGAATTAGATCTCAGAACAGAGATAACGACCCAAAGTTTTTGTCTGGCGTGCTTGCGTTATTGCCAGCTCGTTGCCATAGCAATGAAAAAAATGTAAATTTAATTAATTAAATGTTGACAATATTATTCTCCTAACGATTTTTATGTCCCAATAGAGAAAAGCTAGGACAAGATGAATACGAATTAGAATAAATATAAAGTATTCTCTTTACAACTGTTTATAGTAATTACCCTCTAGTAATGCTGTATTGCAACAAGAAAAATTTGCTTTTTATTACAATGACGCATCTTATTCTCTAGAAAATCGAAAGCACACATGTTTTCGGTAAGAAGAAGGAAATGTAATCGACTACGTAATGATTACGATGACAATTCTATTTATCTACTTTATTTTCAGAAATACGTCAATTCATTTATTAGGAATGATATTAAATACCAACGAGTGAACGGGAATTAAAATAAAAATATAAAAAGAACAAAGCATGAATTAAGTAGTTTATAGATAAAGATGGTAAAGTAGACAACTTTCATTTCAGCATCACACCAAATCCATCCACATATTTGCATTTGTATGATAGTTAATATAATAATTCTCCTAAACAATTATATTAGCTGCAGCGCTTTGTGTAAAGACATTAAGGAAATTTTACATACAATATAACAGTATCGATATCGGAAACTTCAAGTTAATGAAAGTGAATTAAAATAATATCAAATAAATTGTATTCCATTATCTAAGTTAATTCCCGAACGTTATTAAAATATTACATAAAAGAAGAACATCACAGATAATGTTTCTTTTTAAATAAAAAATAATTATATATTTCGAATATATTTAAAATTTAAAGCATTTTTGGTGTGCTAAAAAAAAAACAGTATGAAACCGATAAGAAAATAATATAGTGGACTAATAACATTTTCATAGATACAGTTAGTAGTTATATAAAGATGCTTGCTTGGTTTAAGTTTTGTGCCGCTACCAGCATCACCATCAATTTAAAAAACTGGCACTCTGTCGGTTACGATCTCAATAGTTCCAGTCGATCCGGTCAAAGAAAAGGCTGCTCGTGAAATTAGCGTGCAAGTGGTCGAGCACTCCAATGACATACAGACACTTAACGTAGTTCTCAGGGAGATTCAGTGTGACATAGAATGTGATAAGACTGGCTCTTCGAATTACAAGTATTACTCATTTTCATCAGCTGGGTGAACTGGAACAACTTGAAATAAATTGTCTTGCTCAAAGACACAACGTGCCGCCGGGAATTAAACTCATGACCTTACGATCATAAACCAAATCCCAGACAGCTAAGCCATGCGCCTTCACAATCACCAACAAGAACATGAGTATGAGCCAACAAGCCAATACCTAGGCGGTTGCTCGATCGTTTAGGAATCATAAGTCCGTCTCATTAAACTCTCATTCTATCATCTTTAGATAGGAAGGATACACACACAGACAGAAAAGGGTAAAGGCCCGTTTTCCGGATTCTGTGGCGATATATATATTCTACACTGGACAGGATGACGATCCGTTGCAGGATTACTCATTATTGCCATCTTATTGAACTGGAGCAATGTGAAATAGAAATGTTTTGCTCAAGAGCATAATGCATCGCCCGGTCCAGGAATCGAAATTACAATCTTACAACCATGATTCCAATACTCTAACCACTAAGTCATGTACACACAAACACAAATACACACACACGCACACATACACACGTGTATGTGTGTGTGTGTGTGTGCACGCGTGCGTAGATAAACACAGGTTTCTTATTTTGAAATAAAATATTCCGTATAGCATTTTATCTATCTATGGCTGAGCACAGACAGGCGGACCTTTAACATAGTTCTCTGGAAGATTCAGCCTGACACAGAATGTGACAAACCTGGCCTTTTGAAATACAGGTACTACTCATTTTCACCAGCTGAGTGGGCTAGAGCAACGTGAAATAAAGTGTGTTGGTCAAGGACACAGCTATCTATCTTATCTATCTTGCTTATCTATGTATGTATGTATGTATGTATGTATGTATGTATCTTTCTATCTACCTGTTTGTCTGTCTGTAATTTCAATCGGTCTCTTTTTGCCGAAATAAACCAACACCAGTTGCCAAGCAGTGGTGAGGGTCAAACACAACACAACATAAATACACATACGCACACACACACACACACACACACACACACACACACACACACACACACACACACACACACACACACACACACACACACACACACACACACACACGATGTCGAGGTCCACATGTTTGCTCAATTAAGGCAACAAAAAGAAACACATCGCCAATAGCATTATTACCGTTACCACTTCCACACTGAAATGGACTTAACATGAATGAGAGCTTATACTTTTCTTAGATAAAATCAAAGCATTTTGTGCATAAGTGGAGGACCACTTTAAATGAGTGTCTAAATGTTCATCCTAAGTTAGAGGGCGTGTTAGAGAGAGAGAGAGAGAGAGAGATAGAGAGAGAGAGAGAGAGAGAGAGAGAGAGAGATGTGGCAAGAGAAAGAGAGAGAAAAGTGTAAAAAGAGCAAGGGTGAAAAGTGTGAGACAGAAGAAGAGCGGAGAAGAAAGAGAAGAAAGGAAACGAAAGGAACAATGACAAAGAAAGAAAGATACCAATTTTGTTCTAATGTCATTAAAGGTGATCCGTAGAGTTGAAGGAGACGTTAAGATAAAAGAAGTTTTGTTACAATGGAATTTCTCTGTGTCTGGCAGATTAAAGAAAGTCGCCAGAAAACCAAAACTAGATCAATTACACTAGCTATTTCTGAGATTTAATAGTCTTCACTTAAAATCTGTTTGCACTTGATTTCGCATTTTCCCACTTTACTTAATCTGATACTTTGCTCGCTTATATTTTATCCTTAATATTGTAGGTCACAATACATATCAATAATAGGAACATAAAAGAAGTCTAATAGACTGACGATTAGCTTCAACCAGATTTGTGAAAAGCCATTTCAAATTGTCCATCGTAAGCAGGCAGAAAAAGGAACAAATTCAAACGGAATCTGTTGTGCTTAATCAAAAGGAATCTGTGATGCTTCATCAAGGGAAATCGTACGGAAAATAGGCGGAAAACCCCTCAAAAGAATGATCTCTTAGTTCTAATTACGAAAAGAAATTAGTAAATAAAATAACTTACCTTATATTAAGATAAAATATATCCACATATATTCCGAAATCACAAAATGTTAATATATCCTGAAAATCAAAGAAAATACAAATTAGAAAAGGAGAGTTTAACTATGAAGATATAAACTACCTCATTAGAAAGACAGTAAAAAGAATGAAAACTTACATATAAGTAACGTGAAAAAATTATTTTCCTGAAATAAGAAAATTTGGAAAGGCAGAAAAATCATATTTCCATTTGTACTTTAAACAGCTGGCATAACTCCAACTATTGTGTCTACGAGAATAACATAATTGTATCCGTTGGATAAAAGAATTTTAAGGTATTTCTTCAAAGAAAATTAATGAATTCGGTAGGAGTAGAAGGCTCAGTGAACGTGCATTGCTTTTGCAAGCTGGGAAAATATTTTTCGACTTTCATATTAATGTATATAAATTTAAGTTTGCATAATTTAAAACGAATATGAAATGGTTTTTAAAAATGTTATTTCATTATTATTAATTGTTTCTAATTTAGGTACATGGCCAACAACTTTGAAGGGAGCATATATTAGTTGACACCATCTACCTCAATGTTGAAATTGTACTTGTTTTATCGACTTCGGAGGAAAAAGGGCAACGTAAACGATGGCGATATTTGGCTCGATTGGAAAAATATTGGAAGAAATGTCGCAAAGTGTTTCTTCTATGACCTATCGTTTCTGCTAGGCTGCAACCTTCTCAAAGCCTATAGTTTAAGCACAAGATGAGTTTATGAGGAGGGAATAAGGGATAACAATGACCCCAGCGTTCAAGTGATGCTTGCTTTAACAACCCCGAAAAGTTGAAAGGTGAAGCAGACCTTGGTAGGCTAAGGAAAAAAACAAAGAAATCCGGTTTTTCTTGAACCAAACAGGTTCACACCAACGGAGCAACAAAAGAGAGAATGGAATGAATTGCTATCGAGGAACTCTGAATTCTGAACATAAGTGTTCTATGCTTAGGTCATTTAATAAATTCAGTCGTCTATTTCCAATGTTAGCGAGGTCGACTATTTTCTTTGTTATACATGTGGTTTGCCGATACACACACACACACACACACACACACATATATATATATATATATATATATATATATATA
>NC_068984.1:67253669-67255694 GCF_001194135.2 Octopus bimaculoides
TATATATATGTGTGTGTATATATACATATATACATATATACATATATACGCATATATACATATATATATATATATACATATATACACACACACACACATATACGTGTGTGTGTGTGTGTGTATATATATATGTATATATATATGTATATATGCATATATATGTATATATACATATATATACACACACACACACACACACACACACATATATATATATATATGTGTGTGTGTGTGTGTATATATGTATATATATATGTATTTATATATGTATATATACATATATATGTATATATGTATATATATATATGTACATATATGTACACACACACATATATATATATAATGTCATTTAATCTTATCATCATTTATTGTCAGTGGAACTAGTATATCTGTTTACGTTAGTTTTTCTTTCTTTTGTTTTTGTCCTGGTAACAAATGAGAACCTCTTGGAAATACAACTCACATTTTCTTTCTTGATGACGTGTTCTATTTATTGGTACTTTATTACCATCTATTTCATTTCAGTGTTTAGTTTCAGCAAATTAATGTGGATTTCATTTATGTAGTGAGTCTGAGGAACGGTGAAACTGTGCACATATATTTTAAACGGTATTCCTGTTCAGTTTGAACAAGCTAAATAAAAATCAATAAAAATTAAAAGCATGGTCACATGCGCATATAAATCATAATTTTCTAATTGTTATGAGGAACTCGACTATTCTTATTAACAGCAGTCGAATTAGCTAATAACTCGGAGATGAAACCTTGTACTATTTCGATGGAGTTTACAATTCCGGGTATCTCCTCCCATTCATTAGTTTAGTAGTTGAAACTAGAGATTTACCAATAACCACTGATCTTTGAATGGATGTGTAATAGTACCAGATTTTCTCGTACCGATTAATTTTCAACATGAAACCACCCGAATTCGAATGTAACCCATCAAATGCTCGATGGTCTTTAAATGAATAGATTAGCTTAAGTGTGAGAAATTTGTTGAAATAATTTTGAACGAAACTAAGCTCTTGGAAATCTATTTTAATAGAATAATAGCAACGATAAACATCTAATGAAATTTCAGTCATATGATTGAATTTCTTCTAATTAATGATATATTATTACTGGGAATTCAAGAAAATAACTCAATTCTACTCTTTGAATGATTTAGTTAATCAAAGTTTGGCTACAATTAAAGATGAATAATGCAATCAAGTGCGTATCGAGTTGATTTCATTATCTCTTGATTTGCTCGTAATTGCTTCATAGACTGTTGATCATGATACATACACACACACACACATACACACACACACACACATATACATATATGTATATATATATATATATATATACGCACACAGGCAGACACGAACACAACTACACTAATGCAAACATATATGGTTGTGTTTGTGTGTTCATCTATATACACAGACAACAAACATACACTATATGTTCATCTCTCTATCTCTCTATCTATCTATCTGTCTGTCTATATATATATATATATATATATATATATATATGCACGAGTGTTTATGTGTACGCGCATGCTTGTATGTATCCGTTTCTTTGAACGTATTTGTGTATATCAATCTATACTTCTGTATGTATGCGTGCGCACAAACACTCAAACACACACATATACATATACATACACAATCTCTACGTGTGTGTGTGTATCTGTATGCTATCGAGTATATTGTACATTATACGATATATTAAACACATATATAGACGCGCTGATGCAAGGGTATACAAATATACATGTAGATAAAGGGCATATGTCAAAATATGCATTTATATGTTCGTATATATATGTACATATTACACACATTTGTGTGTGAGAGGGTGAGTGTGCATGTGTGCTATCATGTATATAAGTGTGTCTATGTATATATATATATATATATATATATATATATGCATAAACACTCACAAATATAAATGCATTTCTATCTCTGCATATACTCATATATTGTTTGTATATATATATATATATATATATATATATATATATATATATAT
>NC_068984.1:67256582-67259316 GCF_001194135.2 Octopus bimaculoides
TATATATATATATATATATATATGTATCAATAATAATAATATGACAACAAAAGAATGAATGACACCGCGATATTATGTAAGATAGAGGAATTTATCTATAAATATAATATGTGATTCAAATGAAGCAACGTAATTACCATGTAGCTCATTTTTAAAGCGACAAATAGGAATATTGAAAGTAAACCTATACATTATCTCAACGTATCACCTCACAGCCATCTGATGTTATGTGCAGTGTTGTGTGTGTATATATATATCTATATATATATGGCGGGTTTGTGGGTGTTGATAATACTTGGTTGGCAGCAGAACTTAATGCTTGCTAATGTGTTGTAAAATAATACAAGTAAGTTTACTGAAATCATTTTCGTAAATAATGATAATTACTTGTTTAAATTAATGTACTTCATCATCAGTTGATAACTAATAAGAAAAACGTGTAGTGTTGAAAGGCTCTCAAAGATGTATAATCGGAGAATAAAAAAGTAATTTGCCATTTGTGAATTATGTAGCTTCTTCTGCATCCATTAGTTAATCATTACAACTGGCAATGTTCTTATGAAATTAGTGCCGAATCTTTTCTTAATGAGATATTCAACACCGATTAAATAGTGAAATGGAATATTTCATTAAACTGAGATATTGAAGTTTTTGAAGGACGAAACATGTATGTGACTATACGATCGCTTCGTTTGTGACAAATAGTAGGCAAGCACCAGTTCACATAACATCGTAATGACTTTAACATAGTAAAGAAAACTTGGATAATTTAAATTTAGACACGCAACTCCTGGAATAGTGTATCTGCGACATGAGTCTAGACAATATCTTTCCAATTAACATTACATTACACTGACCTCACTCAATTATTACATTACACGATATCTCGCACCAATTTGGCACCAAAACCATGCATAACGCATCCTTATATTAATGTACCAGTTTAGCATTTAGTTCTGTAGAACTCTAGTGTCCTGCATATATCCATTCCATACCCTGTTTATAGGGTGGTTGCTGGTTAAAATCGGTAGCCTCCCGGACAAAATGCTCTGCGGCATTTAATTACACTCTTTTACGTAGAGTGTTCAATAACTGCTGACGTCATATTCACTTTTCACATTCTCGGGTATTGATGCGACATATCACAGCCAACACACGCTCTCTCTCTCTCTCTCTCTCTCTCTCTCTCTCTCGCACATACACACACGCATAAACAATTAAAAATAAATCGATACAGGTAACCCACCGTTGACAGATACATTTCATTATGAAAATGTCAAGCAGTTAATTCTATTTAGCAGTAGTGGTGCATGCGATAAATAAATATATTACAGTAATAATTAACTGTTTATAACAAAATAACAATGCAGGCCGCAGATGTGAGTTTATGTAATAATTTGTTTATTGTTTAATTCTGTTATCTCTTTACCTCCCCATTTTTTTTTAAATTTCACAAATTTCTCTTATTATTGAAGAAACGACTCAAAAATGTGTTCAACTAAGGAAGTTGTTGGCCCCTACTGGATTGTTTAGTCGTCGACACAAATTTAATGTGAGAACAGCTGCGAAAGAGATACAAATAAACGCATCAAACTATTCTTTATTCCCACTTTAAGTGCAATAGAAAATAATAATAATAATAATAATAATAATAATAATAATAATAAAGATGATGATGATGATGATGATGGTGATGCAAACGCTGTATTTTATGATTTTAAGCAAAATCATTTTCTTAAAATAAAATTAGATATTTATTAAATTTTAAAATGTGCGTGCAAATTTTTGTCATTTAATTGCCTGTTTATTTGTTTTCTTTTAATCTGCTTTCAGTGCTCATCATAAATAAATATTTCAATGTGTTGAAATTAATGTAAATCTAATTCTGCTCAAAACACTTGGCTTTGAAATAAATTGGAATGCTCATGCATTATTTAATAAGTATCTTACATTTTTCTGAAAGTATTCGATCGTAAATTTAAACCAGTGAAATAGAGTGCGAAAAAGCGCAATGACAGATAGAGAAAGAAAGAGATATGGAAAGAGAGAGACAGAGAGACAGAGACAGAGAAAAAGAGAGAAAGAGACGAAAGAGACAGAGAGAAATGGAGAAGGAGTTAAGAAGAAATAAAATAAATATTTGCTATTTCAAAATGTTCAACGGATATTGCATCCAGCACATTTTGGTGTTTTCGTAATGCTGACATTCTAAAATAATTATTTATTTACAGATATGGAAATCAATGGGAATTGAAAGTGAATAGTGGAAAAGTTAATAACATTAATAAAGAAAGACACCACAAACTACAAACAGCGACAATACTTGGCAATCATATGTGCGTAAGAATGATATGTAAATATGAGCTTGCTATCATGCAGTCACTGACGAACAGATATAAACCAAGTAATACCTCAGAAGTGAAGAAAGAAATAAAATTAAATACCTCATAAAATGCGAAATTACACACGCACAGACACACAAATACACACACACACAGATAAATATTATAGTTTTTATGAAGCATTAAAAAATATATATACACGTATTCACATATATATACATAGGTACGTAAATGTACAATGTACATGCATACGTGTACATTTACGTACATATATATACATGTATATGGATATGCATGCATATGTATATATATATGTATATATACATATACATGCGTATATGTGTATATATATATATATATATATATATATATATATATATATATATATATAT
>NC_068984.1:67259723-67260237 GCF_001194135.2 Octopus bimaculoides
ATATATATATATATATACATACAAACGCATTCGTAGATGTACATGGAAACCTTATAAGCATTAAGAAAAATGACAAATATATTGAAATTAAGGAATATTACGCAAATGACAAAAGCGTTTTTATTTATGCTTAATTGAATTCCAAAGTTATTCCTCCGAAGAATCTGTTGCGATTCAGTAATTAAAGAAAATATATCATTAAATATATCATCAGTAAAAGGCAGTTGACACATCGTCAGGAGTGCATGCAACATATGGAAAAAATGTAAATTTGCACATATATCATTTTTCATGTAAAAACTTGATTTATGCACGTAAATATGTATGCCTGCATGTATCTACATTTGCAAGTGTCAATATATGTATAAATATACATATATATGTATGTCTATGTGTGTGTATATCTATCTATCCATCTATCTATCTATCTATATATATATATATATATATATATACATATATATATATAGATAGATAGATAGATAGATAGATAGATAGATATACACACACATAG
>NC_068984.1:67260247-67262131 GCF_001194135.2 Octopus bimaculoides
TATATATATATATATATATATATATATATATATATATATATATATATATTCGTGTGTGTATATATGTGTATATATGTATATAAATGAGTATATATTTGTATATATACATTTACATGTATATATATAGAGATATATGTTTATACACATGTATATATATATACACATGTATACACACATACACATATATTTATATGAATATATACAAATATTTTAATGTGTTTGGTTGCGAAGTAATATACGAGTCTGGAAATTCAAACCAATTAACAGTGCAGATCTTTTTTTAATACATGAAGTAATAATAAAAATAAAATTAACCACTTCCCATTAGATTTTACAGGAGAATGAGACTAAAAAAGTCTTTCAAACTGGTAAACAGCGTTCTTAGTTACATAAAGACGAAGCATACACACAGAAAAAGTGCATACACAGAAACACACCACGTACAGACAACTGACATTCCAGTGAAAGTATACGACTTTAAATTCATGTCTATGAACAATGTCAATAAAAAGCGAAGCGAATGATTGCGCGAAATTATATGTGTGTGTGTGTGTATACACACACACACACACACATACACTCATATACATCTCCATACGTGAAAGATATATGTAAATAGTATCCACCCCCATATATATATATATATATATATATATATATATACAAACATATACACAGAAACGTATGTATCCTTTACTAGTGAATACACACCTTAGACGTACAAACAGGCAAACATGTATGTATATCTTTGTGCGTGTATTTTTGTAATGTTTATACGTGCACATATATCAATGTGTGCACACGCGCGTGTATACGTGCATGTATGTATGAATGTATGCGCATATACTTGATGCAAATGTCAATAGTGTCAAATCGAAATGTCTTTACAGCTGCCTCCATAGTGAAATTCGGAAGGGGAATGCATAGATACAGGAAAATCCTATCTGTTTTGAAATCAAATCGTGCACGTCTGATATTACATCTACCTTGCTGCATAATTTCTTTATTCAATTTGAGATCTGAAGCAGAATTGCAAATGATGCAATTTAGCTTCTTTTGGAAATAGAGAGAAAATTTCTCTCTATGAATTCTCCACATCATTATGAATGTCTAATATATTTTCACGAAGGAAAAAAAAAAAATTATAGGCCAATTTAATTCAATACGATTGATGGTGTTGTAAAGATATCTCGATTTCTTATTTCTGTTTTCCACTACCGTTTTTAATATTGATGAAGTAGTAGACATTCTCGAACTGATAAAAAGAAATATAATTTAGCCATGAGACAGAAACCGTTACGAGTTATCGTCGACAATGGCAGTTTTTCTAAATATTCATAATTCTATACAACAATTATTTGCGGATTAAAATTTTTTTTTTGATAAAGGCAAATAAAATGTAGCGTGTAAAAAAATTTTCATTCCTATCAGCAGCAGAACAAACGTATTGTTCTAAATTTAGACTATGAAATATTTTCAGTTATTAAATCTTGATTCAAAAATTTAAATCTCAATTTTTATAAAACAAAATCAAACCAAATTAGGAATATATTTATAACATAAAGGGCATTGAAGTAGGAGTATCCATATTTACTCTCTGTAGTTTTGTGTTCAGATACTTTCCTATCTGACTCTAGCATTTTCTTACCAAGGCCTGCAAAGTAAATAACTACATCTATACGGGGAAGTTAATTCAAAGGAATATATTGTAATTCTTTGTCTATTTGCTTTGCCTTGGGCCTCCAACTTTTGAAGCAGTTGCAGCATATCTTGGTTGTCTAAGCCTGGCAGACTACATCCTTCAACATGTCTGACACAACCGATTTCTTTCGGAGAATGGGAGGGAGGGAGAGAGAGAGAGAGAGAGAGAGAGAGAGATAGAGA
>NC_068984.1:67262342-67263115 GCF_001194135.2 Octopus bimaculoides
GAGAGAGAGAGAGTGAGGGGGGGAGAGAGAGAGAGAAAGAGAGAGAGAGAGAGAGAGCAAGAGAAAGAAGACAAGTATTTTATCTTAATTTATTGACCTCAGAAACATGATGCTAAGAATAACCAGGGCAGAATTTGAGGCCCTGTACGAATATTATAATGCATTATATTTCATGTTAATTTCCAAATACATTTATGACTTTGTGTTTATGGGGGAAACGATCGTCTTCGGAAAATTTACTCCACATGTAGTGTTAGGATCAAAACTCCAAATCTTCTGTGGTCATGTTTCAATGTATTTTATTCTATTCTACTTTTCAAACGATTCTTTTATTCTTTTATTTGTTTCAGGAATTTGGCTGCGGCCATGGTAGAGCACTACCTTTAGTCGAACAGATCGAACCCTGGACTTATTCTTTGCAAGTCTCGTACTAATTCTATCGATCTTTTGCCGAACCGCTAAGTTACAGGGACGTAAATACACCAACATTGGTTGTCAAGCGATGGTGGGGAGACAAACACAGACACGTAAACATACACACACACACACACACACACACACACACACACACACACACATGTACGACGCGTTTCTTTTAGTTTCCGCTTACCAAGTCCATTCACAAGGCTTGGGTTGGCCCGAGGCACTTGCCCAAGGTGCCACGTAGTTGAACTGAACCCGGAGCCATGTGGTTGGTAAGCAAGCTACTTACTACACAGCCACGCGTTAATATTTTTAGAAGAGATTTCGCTCTATTTCCTCGGATACATCGT
>NC_068984.1:67263125-67281326 GCF_001194135.2 Octopus bimaculoides
CCATCAGCCGAAATCTTTCGCAGGAAATGAAACAACAGGCAAGCCAAGACCAAGAGGCAGATTTATTTCTCAGTTGAGTCGCTCTCACTTTTCGGATCTATTTTAAAACGGGGGCCACATTTTTCATTAATGTTTTACGTAGTATTTTTGGTACGGAAAGACTTTCAAACTTCGTATACTTATCTATTTTGTGTTATAGAACAGAAAAATATTTTTGTATTCGAATTTATTTCATGTAAAAGATTGTCTTATTTCGATAATTTCAACCAATCACTGACAAGTATTCAGTTGTTTACATTTACCCCTTTGGCTGATTAAGCGATGTAAAGCGTATTTAATCTCCATACCTTCGTTTTATTTGCTTTTTTCGTTTTAAATTTACTTTAAACCTAACCCTAACCCTAGGGTTAAGGTTAGGGTTAGGGTTAGGGTTAATTGTTTCAGAATCGTTTGTTTATGTAGTCGGCACTTAATGTATATGGGCTGAATGGACGTCAGTGATTGGTTGAAATTAGAGAAATACGACAACTTTCACATGGAATAACTTATGGATTTCTTTTTTTTTAAAGAAGACTAAGAGAAAAAAATGTTTTATATGACACATTCTACCAGTGTTCCAAGTTTCAAAGTGTTTCGTTAATTAAAAATGTGGCCCCCGTTTTAAAAAAGATCCCACTTTTCTTCTGCCACCGTTAATCTTTTTTCACTTTTATATTTCGGAAGTTTGGTTCTGTCCTAATAAGTTCTTATACATTATAACATAGCAGTATTTACTTAATAACCGTACTATTTAGACTATCTTAGAAGTTCGCTTCGTAAGTACATGTTTCGAAGTTCGATCTCACTGCACGGTAGTTAGTGCAAGTATCTTCCACCACTGTGCTTTGGAGTTGACGAATGCCATGCAGCCAATAATTTGGTAGGCGAAATCAGTGGAAGTTCTGTCGAACATGTATACTTATATTTATCATTGTTTACTGGTGTATCGAGTTTCTTGACTCAATGCCAAAGAGAGATACCTTAGCCATTCAATCAAAAACAGTCGATGAAATAATAATTATCAGGCTTAAGAAATGGAGTCGATATGATTGCTCCACCCTCAAATGGACTAAAGGTGCTGCTCCAACAAGGCCGTAGTCCAATGATTAAAACCAGTAAATAATGCAAACGTGAAAGCAGTGCAATCATTTTATCTCTGAAAAGTACACATTTTAACATAATGGAGAAAAATCTCGGAAGAAGCATTCTCATTCTTTTTGCTTTCTATCAAGATATTAGATATTGAGGAAGTAGTGGTTTAGCAGTATCACACCAAACAGAATATCTATTTTTCAAGTCTATCGCTAGTTTACAGAAAGAAAAGGTTACGCTTGCATTTTTCCAAGGCTAACTTCATCTAATCCGCATATATGCGCTATTGGTTTATTGATCATAGATCAGGAGACAAATATATTTTTCATCGCAGAAGAGACCAAACCGCTGGACAGAGAACTACCACACTAAAGAATCGCATGGCTACCATCCTTTCCAATATTAAAAGCAATCATGTAGATACTTTTCCTTAGTGAACAATTGCATTCGATTCCGAGTGATAGGCAATTAATATACTGCAGATCTGTATAATACCGTGGCTAATCCAATGAAGATAAAATTCTGATCTCTGCATGAAGCTCATTTATATTTCATTTGCAATTAGAATACATGGAGTGCGTAAGCCTGAAATGTGACTCTGTGTGTGTACGTGTGTAAATATGTGTATGTATGTGTTTGCATGTGCGGCATGTGAATATATATATATAAGGAGAGATAGATAACTAGATTCAAACACATACATATATGTAATTATGTATATATATGTATGTTTTATATCCCACGACATATCAGTGTTTATCTAAAGACTATTATCCATACGTATTTACATTTCGATATGTATATTTTTATCTATCTTTAACCGTTTTACTTTTCTTCTCTCCTCGCTCAACCTTTAACGTTTATTTCTCCCACCCCTTTTCGCTAACTTTCCTGTTTTGTATGCGAGCATGAGTATGTCCACATATATATAATTATATATACATCCATATAGCATGTATATATATATATATATATATATATATATATATATATATATATATATATATATATATATGTATATATATATACATATATATATATATATATATATATATGCATGTATACATGTATATTTGTATATATATATATATATACACATATACAGCATTTATATATATATACACACCCACATAAATACAGCACACACACACACACGCACACACACATACGTACACACGCACGCATTTATATATTTCCGATCCCAGTGCTTGGATTTGATCATCTATATACCATTGATGAGGAAATCGGCTGCTAAATGTGCTCTAGACGTCTGTCACCGACAAGCCCGAGGATTGGTGAAATCATGTGATCTGTTATTTCTGCTGATCGTAGCGGACGACTTTCGCCCGTCACCGTTATAAACACGAGTGCTTTTAAGCACCGTGAGTCCTTATGAAGGTCTTTTCGTAATATAACAATATTCTACGTGTATGCATGCCTGTATGTATTTATTTCATTATTGCATACAAACACACGCATACGCATATTGTATGTATTTAGAGTGTTCGTGCTAAATTTGACGATTTTTATGTCTCTTTTTTTTTCAGGAATAGCTTGATGTTTGGTGAACGGTCAATGGCGTTGGAGAGTGTAAAGATTAAAGTATGAATAGAGAAAAGGCTAGTTGACATGAATTGCAAACCATCTGAATGTTACAAAATTTTTTTTTGTATCATAATAATTCGCCCCGAGTGTCAAAATGTCGATATGGTGATTCCTTCTCAGTAATCTGTGAACTCTGTAAAGGTTGTACGACACGACGTGGCCAGCTGAAAAGGGCACAACAGGCGTTCTGACTGCGTCTGCACGCCGAATTTCATTCAAAAACTGATGTATAGGGCCTCAGGATCAAACCTGACGGCTATGTAAAGCTGCTGGAAACTGTGGCCAATCCATCGCTGGAGGGGTTGCAGCTGAATTACCAAATATGCGACAGCAAGATTCGTCTCCTTGCTATATCTCTGGAAAGAGTCGGAAGTTTTTGTCGGAGAATTACTACAACTTAACTAGCATCAGTTTCTGGCCCACAAATTTTCCTGATTGAAGTCCAATGGATTACTACGTGTGAAGCGCGGTTGAGTAAAACACCAACCGGTCTACTTTACAACACCAAGGCCGTGCTGGTGGTCAACATAAAGGAAGTATTCGAAGATCTTCTCTGGAACACAATAAGAAACGCACATTGTAGGCTTCAGAAGCATTTTGAGGCCGTAGTGTAAGATGACGCTCTTCTCAAAATCCTTTTGCAACTCAAATCGCTTCCCTTCCAGCGTGGTTTTTAGTTTAAGGATGAGCCATAAGTTACACGGTGCCATAACGGGAGAGGAGGGAATCTGTCAAACAAGTTGTGTATTGTTCGTGACCAGTAAAGCTTGCATTATGTGGGCGGAATGAGTGAGCGTATCAGCGTGGTGAAATTGGCAATTCTGTGCCACCCACATATCTGACAGCTTTCGATGCACAGCATCAGGCAGGTCATGACATATAAACTCAAGACAGTATTCGTTATTGATTGTTTGGCCTTGTCGCCAAACACATCAACATTACCTTTACATTACTACAAGCCTATATGCATTTTGGGGCCTTGCTATATATGGATGCTTCCAATAGCAGCACTGGAATAGTTTTCCGGGTTTGAATCATAAGCTCATGTCTCATCACTAGTAATGATGGTTTTCACAAAGTCTGGGTCGTAGTTTGCACAGTTCAGCATGTCCTGAGCGATTTCCATGCGATGTTGCTTCTGCTGCTCCACCAGCGCCTTGGGGACGAATTTCGTCAGCACTCACCGCATGCACAAATGCTCTATCAAAATGAGATGCAGTGATCCTTTGCTTATTCTCGCTTCATGAGCAATTTCCTGGATTGTTTCACGGCGGCCTTCCATGACAATTCGCCAAACCTTCTCAATCGGCTCCTTGTTTCGGCTCGTGGATGACCTGTTTGAGCGTGTCTCGCTCTCCACTGAGGTGCAAACGTGTTTGAAGCAGTTGTAGCATTCCTTCATCTAAGTTTTGCTCATGGCATCATCGACAAAGGCCTGCTGAATCTTCTGGATAATTTGTGCCCGAGTATCATCAAGCTTTTGGATAAACTCGATGCAATAACTTTGCTCGGTGCGTTCGGTAATCTTGTGAGAACACAAAAATCAGACGAGCGCGCACTACACGTCTATATTCTAGGTGTAATAGCCGGGAACTGACACGTTCTACCTGCACGAAAATTTTCAAACATGCGCAGGAAGAGTGGTGGCACCTTCTACCTTGGGAATTTTTCCCACGCAGCATTAAGTTTGACGGTAGAAAATAAAGTTGGATAGCTTTTGAAAGCACCACGTATTCAACATTCCTGGCTATTTATGAAATATATAACGCCCGTCTGAGCTATGTAAATCACGTTAGCGGGGAAAATCCTTTAGAAATTAGTATAATCTAACAACAAAGCATAAAATATTCGGCAAAATTTGGCGTTTTTGCTATTGCTTAGTTCCAGACCAGTCGTGTTCGAGTAAATCTATTATATGGAAGCTTTCTAGTTGTATTTATTATCCAGTCTTTTCTTTCTGTTATCAACTACAACTACTGCTATACAGGCGTCCTTCGTTTCCATGGCAGGAGGATGCAATATAAAGTAAATTTGACTATTATTTCTAGTTGGTCGAGTGACCACACAGAGGCTTTCTCATTTGCTTGTTTAATAATTTGAAATACATGCCGCAACAAATCTTACATTTTTAGTCAAAATGATGAAAAGTGTTTATACTGCTCATTTGGACGGGCATATCATATACACACTGGGAAAATATTTGTGTATATACACACACACACACATAAAATAATACTTCTTTTCTAATATAGAAACAAGCAGAAATCAATACATAGGCGGTATATCCGTGAGTGTGTTAGCAGTATACACGTGTGTCTGAATACATATGCAAAGAGAAATTTCTACTGCTTCTACAAATGTATATTTGTATGCGTGCGCTTCTGTTGCGGCGAAGACTGTTTGCCTGCAAATTTCTGATATTTGTTATGAAAAAGGAACTATCATGGATTTATAGTAATTTTTCTCCTGTCTTTGTAATTCAATATTTATTTGGACTCATGAATCGATTTGTTTTACGAGATTAATTCGATTAAACTTTTTCCCCAGTAATATTTTTAACCATTTGATTTTATGTTTCGTATCAATAAGTATTCAGTGCCTGCAGTAGTTATCTGAAATTTTGTTTTAATAATCCGAAGTAAAGAAAAAATATTATGTCATTTAATTATACATCTAATATGGAGAAAACCCGTCTTTGAAAAAAAAAAACAAGATATAATTTTGAATTAAAGAAAACATTTTCTTGAGCAGAAATAAATTACATAAATTGCACACACACAGACGCTTACACACAAACAATCTATAAATCAAATTCAATGGAAATAAGCTTAATCTTGGCTATTTTTGGTAATTTACGTGAGAGATGACGTCAGTACGACATACCAGAAGATCTTTTCTTTTCCTTTTGATTGTGTAATTCATTTTTCCCCCCTTCTAAGCGTGGAAGCATACTTGCATTGTATTGTATTTTTTCCAGGCCCTCTACATATTTTACTTCCGAATTGATCATGATATGGGTATAAGCAACACACGTTTAAATCAATCAAGTAATGACCGGTATTTTATTATTCACTATTAGTCGCTTGCTTGTTACGATATAAATTATAAATGAGCCTATTTTAACCAATATTAGTAATTCTGAAAGCGACGAGCTAGCAGAATCGTCAGCGCGCCGGGGCAAATGTTTAGCTGTATTTCGTCCGTCTTTATGTTCTGAGTTCAAATTTCGTCGAGGTTGACTTTACCATTCATCCTTTCGGGTTTGATAAAATAAGCAGCAGCTAAGCATTGTGATCGATGTAATCGACGTCCCCCAGCACCGAAATTGATGACATTGTGCCAAAATTTGGAACCGATATCGGTAATTTTGGAAACAATCTACAAGGCAAACGGCATTTCCACGAGAAATATAAATAAAATTCATTAAAACAAATAACCAAGAAGCTTCTATTGCATCTCTTTGTCACCCCTAATGTATAAGTAGCTAAGGAGTTCTCATCCAATGATAGAGATAAGTAAAACCCGAACTTCACGGTGAAAATCATACAATTTTCGAAGCAAGTAGTAGACGTTCCAATTTCTTTTAGCGTGTACACATGAGCCAAAGCCTCATAGTGATATTCAGTATAAAGCAAAGCAATTTGTGATACGTTGTATTGGTTAGACATTATCTAGGAATTCGACTTTAACATTACGGTTGGGTTTACGGTTAGGTTTTACGGTTAACGTTAGGGTTCCGGTTTAGGATTAGAGATTCACGTTGCACTTAAAGTTATGATTTTGATTTAGGTCTTAGGGTCAATAAACGGGATAGTGACGGTTGAAAGCTATAGTTATAGTAAAGTTTATATGCATATGTGCATGTGCAAGAGCCGAAATAATTAAAATTGGTTACTTTTTGATTTGAAAATATCTACTTTCGATCGTATAGTCAGAGATTCTTGCGTAATGAAAGATGTACCTACTGAAGGTGCCCACCGCCATTACATTCCACTATGGATATTTACTGTTTTACCACGATACACATCCATCACATGATGTAACTACTTCTAATAACACAGATGAATTATTCATAGTTTGTCATTGAGGTTTTACCTAAATATTGTAACTTGCACAGGGATGGCTCCGTAGTTAAGTAGGTCACATTGTTATCGGGTACAAATCCACTGCATGTTATCTTGTGAAAATGCATTCTACCATACTGTAGCCTTTACTAAAGCCTTGTTAGTGAGATTTGGAAGCACAACTGTTGGACTGCACCTGCTGTTGTGACTTTAAAGTCAGCCCATTGTCAGCTTCTAACACTGCCATTTTGCACTTGAGTGCATTAACATAGAGAATAGGCTTTGCCTTAGAAAAACATGTGACTGTCAGTTTCTTTGGGATGTTAAAAAGCGTCAAGACAAAGCGATATAAAAAAAGGTAAGCTTTGATTACATTACTTATTTTTATGGTTGCTTATTAAAAATCTTATACATTATCATAGATTTGCATTCTAATTATTGAGAATGATATGTAGGTTTTGGTATGATAGTTACGGTATAAAACGTATACAAGTCCTCAAAGTTTACATTGGCGAGAGTTGAACGTAGAACACGAGATTACTTAAACTTATACTTACTATCGGTGACATTAACAATTCTTGAAGCAATCAATAAAGCCAACTACTTTTCTACGAGTAATTGCATTTGAAATTCGCTGAAATAACCAAGAAACATTCTTTTTCATTATAGCAAGTGTCAACGAGGCGGCGACGAAGCTGCTTTACGTTAACAAGAGTTGAAGGGCAATAACTCTTGCTCAAAGTTGCGTGAATTGTGTTTTATTATATCAATATTATTTTTTTCATGCTGAAGAAAATATTTGAAAAAATAAAAATGGAATTACAGAAATATCAGTCCTCGAAAATAATAGCAGTAAATAATTGAGTTATATCTCAGTTGCAAAGTTTTACGTATAACATTTTTTCATATTTTAAACATAGCATCTCAATCTGGATAATATTACGTCACAATGATAACATTGGCATTAAAAAAAAACTTTTTATGCATATCCTACAAATAACTACTGACGTTAGAATAAGCTTATGACGTCACAATATTTAAAAACTACAGTAGAGTTATTTTATATGAATGGTGTGTTACATCACGGAGTCTTTGTTATAGTTGGATTTTAAAAATACTGTAGGGTGTTCCATTCTGCATTCTAGCCATTTTGTCATACATCCACAATTTACCTACATGAACATCTACACGAGTATATATACCCTGATACATGCAAACACACATATGAATAGTAAGTACCCAATTTGAGGAGATGATATGCGTACCCAGAGAATTCGGTGAACATACAGGTATATCGAAAATAGGGCATGGAAACGACTGAAAAAAATCAACGAAAGACACGGAAACATGAAAATACCTCTCATCGGCCACGGAAATCCAGACTATAAGTGCAGTTTCGGTGCATTTAAAGTCTGGAGATTTCTAATTCCATGGTACTACCCGTCTGATTGCACCATGGAAATATATATATGGGTAGATGTGCACATACACGTTTACATAACTACATAAATACACAAGGAAATACACAAACAGGTATTGACCTTTCGTTGGATACAGAAGATTATGATAGGAGTGGCGTAGGAGTGGCTGTGTGGTAAGTAGCTTGCTTACCAACCACATGGTTCCGGGTTCAGTCCCACTGCATGACATCTTGGGCAAGTGTCTTCTACTATAGCCGCGGGCCGACCAAAGCCTTGTGAGTGGATTTGGTAGACGGAAACTAAAAGAAGCCTGTCGTATGTATGTATATATATATATGTATGCGCGCGCGTGCATGCGTGTATGTTTGTCTCTGTTTGTCCCCCCCCCCTCCAACATCGCTTGACAACCGATGCTGGTGAGTTTACGTCCCCGTAACATGGCGGTTCGGCAAAATAGACTGATAGAATAAGTACTAGGCTTACAAAGCATAAGTGCTTGTGTCGGTTTGCTCGACTAAAAGCGGTGCTCCAGAGTGGCCATAGTCAAATGACTGAAACAAGTAAAAGAATAAAAGAATAAAAGAGTATACTCATCAAGTAAGTAGCGTAAAAGAAGCGGAGATAAGGTTTTATAGTGGTAGGGAGGAAAACAACAAACAAACAAAAGAGCGTCTGTCCTCACCGAAATTCTCAAGCGAAAAGGCAAAACGGAAAAAAAGAAATTCTGATATTGAGTGTTACAGAAAGAGGGGAAAAAAGAAAATAAGAGTGGTGTAGTGATGAAACAGCAGATAAAGAACAGAATAAGAGAGGAGGGGAACATAGAGAGAGTGAGATAGGGAGTAACGAGGGTAAAAAAGTAAGTAGCATGGAATACAAGATAGAAAAAATAAAATGTCGGTGAGAGCGAGAGAGAAAGAGATAGGAGGAAAGGGAGAGTGAGGGGAAAGGGTAAGAAAAAGAAAAAGAAAGAAAGGATGGAGGCGTGAAGACAAGAGAATACTTACAACGTGGTTGTAGGGCATCAATATATTTGTGTGTGTGCGCTCGCGAGTGTGTGAGAATACTTTGATTCGGCGTTGTGCGTGTGACTGTGTGTAAGTACGATACACGGGACGTTAATGTGTATGATTGGCAGGGTAGGGGTAGAGTGAGTACTACGTCTCGTCTACAACCGACAATGGAAATTTTTATCAAAACACCCTTTGTTTGTTTGCCAGAGAGCAGATTGTCTGAAGCTGATACCGTTTGACAGTTAGATGACCTCTAGCCTCGCTGACCTTGAATTATGACAGGAATATTAGTACTCTAGCTCGCAATCGATTAAGGGGGAAGCTGAAAGAATCGTTAGCACGGCCGGACAAAATGATCTTATCCAATGGAAAAGCGAATATCGATACAACTTGGCACCCTTGACAATGCAACTCATTTCTATAGCTGAGTGCATTGGAGCATCGTAAAATAACATGATTTGCTCAAGAACACAACACAGCCCAGTCCGGGAATCGAACACAATACTTCGTGATTGGGAGCCTGACACTCTAAACACTGAGCTAGAGAAGAAGTAAAGCCAGTGTTGAGTTAATGGTTCTAACGTGTTGTCTGAAAGCTTTGTGTATGTAACTATAGCACTGTCTCAGATACGAGCGCAAATACCCCTAAGCTTTCTTGAAAGTCAGAAATGTGTTGTTTTTTGTGGCCGGAAAAACGCAAAAAGTAGAGAGAGAGAAAAAACAAAAAAACAACCACCATTTGAACATATTTTTGTTTCATCGCCTGTAATGGGATAGCAATCACGTGTTCTGTCGTCAGATTATAAATAATGTGTAGCTAACTGCTCCTCTTCATCCACCTGTTTAAGTTTGACGGTAAATAAGTGTCTATTCCAGTATCATAATTTCCTTCTTACTTGAGTACACACACGCAAACCCTGCATGATCTCTATCACTTTCTCTCTCTCTCTCTCACTCCCTCTCTCTCGCGGATCCTGTAGCTCTCTAAATTTCGATTTTATCTCTCAAATTAGTTTACAGCAATAGTGAACTGATTTTCATATACAATACGACATTCATTCTCACTTAAGCGCTTAAAACTCCTCATCTAGTAATCATTTTCTACAGCCTCAAATATATAATTATCTACTTCACCGAATGAACACTTTAAACGTAGCGAAACGATCATAGTATAAAAAAAAGTTTATATTAGATTGAAGGAAACACAAAATATACACGCCTAAGAGAATAATGGACTGAAAATCTTGTGGTTGAAGTAAGAGAAACTTAAATCATGTTCGCTAATGTTGTAAAGAAAATATAATGAATTATGTAAATCGTGATGTTCTCTGTCATATTTGTTTTACATCAAATACTGTATGTCAATTCCAGTAATGCTGGTGTGTTAAATTCTCTACCCTGAGTGGAACCAAGTTAATATGGGTAATTTTTTTTTATTCAAAATGATAAAAGCAGAGGACGTTGAAAACAATGTTCTTCTCACTTAACCAGGGAGAATCAAATTCGTTTCGTATGTTGAATATAAATTTGAAAGCATTGATTTCCGACAAGCAATAATGTAGGAATTTGGTGAAGTTCGTTGAAAGATTGTTTCGATTAATTTAACATCATCTTCCTTAGCTTTCAAGTAAACGTCTAGAATTGTATGTAGTTTGAATATTTTCGTGTATTAAACATAATTCGGAAAGTTTTATTTGCTTTTCGTTCATTTCCTGGCACTTTATCTGTTTGCTGTAACTTTCACTTTCAATATAGATAAACGATAACAACTTCCTAAAGAAAAATAAAACAAATTGCAACATATTCGCAGATTTATTCGCATTTCAGTGTTGTTCAATGAAACCCAATTGACCTTTAACCTAACTTTTAATAAACCCTAAATTAATGTTGTTTCAGAGTGATGTTATATCGGTTATCACTCTGATACAACACTGCGATTTGTTCACGTCTTACATAAACTTCTAACTTTCTTTAGGAAATAAGACATGGTTATGTTCCGATGAATATAACTGACGCAAATTGTCATGGGAAATTGAACAGTTACATATAACGTTTAAGAAACAGAAATTTGAGAATATATTTCAAATTTGAAAGTGCCAATTTAGTGACACACAGACACAGACACAGCACACACTCACTCACACATTCACTCACACACACATACACATGTACACACACGTGCACACACATGTATACATGTGTGAGTGTTTGTCTGTGTGTGTGTGTGTGTGTGTGTGTGTGTGTGTGTGTGTGTGTGTGTGTGTGTGTGTGTGTGTATCTGTGTATGTAGTCTGATTTTATTTGTTGTGTAATTATCATTATGTTAAACTAATGTATTCAAATTCGTGTCCTCATCTTGATTGATTAAGTCTCAACGTACCGTTTATTGTACATCTAACATCTTTTGCTATCTGTCTTCTTCGGTAACTGTCTCGAAACGCCATGCTAGACAAGTAATCTGCTGGGCTATCGGGTGTGTGAAAGAGATGTCCTCAAATTACGTTGTAAAATTGAAGACACTTGAAAAACCAAAAGTGTCGAAAAATGGAAGCAAAATTTGAAAAGAAACCAAGGCCAAAGCAGTAATGATAGGTTGGTGATTACTTAAGTCAGAGATACGTGGTAAATGCATGCACAAACAACAATACATGCTAAGAACTTGGTCAAAACCATCCTGAAAGCCCCACACGGAAAAATCTCTCTTTGATATTTCTGCAAGAGGTATCAAAGACTGTTCTGTTAGCTCTACACAGTATCACTTAGACATATCTTAATACTTGACTATTTAGTATGCTGTATAAGATTTTATTTTCATCTTCCGTAACTTAGATAATCCACATCATCCATAATGTCACAGGATCCATAATGCCACAAAATTTTCTCAATCGGCATGCGTTTGAAAACTTAGAATACAATGTCAGATACTATGGAAGTTAGAACATAATTTATTGTTTAATTCTTTCCTATTTAAATTCGTATGTATTTGCAAAATATTCAACTATTTGTCAGAATGTTATGTATTATATTGTATGCTTATAGGCGGGTTTACAATTAATGTGGTTCTCTTTTGACCCTTCCTAACAAAAAGCCAACATTTTATTTGTCAATACTGTCCGCGTGATACAACATGGAATTTTCAACAAGGTTTGACATAATAAAACAATCATAATTAACTTTATTTCAAGAAATACGATTTAAAATTGATAATCTGGTTTTCAGATTTGCCCTTTTTCTTCTCTGACGATGTTGCCATATGAACTTCAAATATTCTTCCAGTGTTCTCGTTTCTTTTTATGTCTCTGCGTATTTCAATGAAATATCTAAGGAATCAGAAAATAGTTAGTTTTCCAACGACCTCACATATGTCATCGCTCAAATTTAACCCTCTCGGAACCACCCTTACCTTTTTGTTACTGGAAACTGAGAAAAAGTAAAAAGAAAGAAAGTACTTGCCTGTATATATCTCTCTGACACGGGATTATATTTTACTGTCTAAATATTTCTATAAGTCTGTATTCGTCCATTACTTATTACAACCTCATTGAATGAATAACAGCCATAGATCAAGAGTTATCTTCTACGACTTATAAAAGCATTACTCATTTCTTGTAGTCACTTATTCCATTTTCAGAAGCTAAGAATAATAATATAATAGTTTTTTTCTTTCTTTTTTTCGAATCACGAAAAGAAACTGAACGTGATTGCTCGAGCAACTGAAAGTAGTAACCAAATCATCTTCAGTTCTCACCCTATCATATTCGCTGGGAAGTTTACATTGGATGATGGAACCTTGGAAGTATTCCTGACGAAGAGAAGTCAGTTTGGACAGATCTTCAATATTGTTCATCATATGTGTCTACATAATCGGAACTAATTTTGAGCGAAAGAATATAAACAACATGTCTCTTTTCTATACCGAAATATCTTGAAATGATATTAATTATTAAACTTTTGCCATGCGCTACAGCTTATATTTACTCTCAACGCTATGGTGAATACAAAACATCTTATTAAGGCCTTGAGAAGTTCATTAAATCTCTTTATTACCAGATATGGTTAATTTATGTTTCGATGTCGATTCGATATTGTTTTAGTGCAAATTATTTATCTATCTTTACATCATTTAGATAGAAGTAGGACAACGTGACTGATGGAAAAAAAATAAATAAAAAGAATAAATAAATAAATAAAAAGAAGAATGAAATAATTGTCGACTGCAGTCATCCAATAGCCAAGTGGTGGTATTTAACGAGGTGACAAATTTCATCTACCATTCGATAGCAAACGGAAGTGAAAAAATCTAATACACAAAAGCATAACACTTTAAAAATACCAGACTATTATAAGTACCAATCCTATAGAAATACTAAACTCATTAATATTTGATGCACAAAGACGAATTTTTATTGGAAATTGTAATCGGTCGTTGGAATCCTGGTTTCCACTTATATCAAACTCAAGGGAGGAAATGCAAAATACATCACGGTAAGTTTAGAACTTTAACCAACAGCAAGATACTAATCTACGCGCACTAAATCTGTCAATGGGGTTCTGCACACTCTAGTCATTATCTTTCTGACACTTCCATTAGTAGCTTCCATTCTTTATTGACTTTCTCGTCATAACAACTTCAATTAATAGTTAGAAATTCAAAAATTTGTTTCTGGAACCACCAATTCACCGTTTAGTATAATATGAAATAAAATCGATTTTTACGAAAAAGAATTCGAGGTTATTAATAAAAACAAGAAAACAAAAGAAAAATCCCATAATAAAATAGAGAACAAAACTACACCTGTCACTGTGACTATTATCCAGGGTTTCACTGAGTTCTCACGTATTCTCGCCAAAGATGTGTACATAGCACCGTACCCGCCGTTCCTTTGACCTTTAACATCATAGTGCGCATCATTCTCATTACGTTAATTATGAACAATATTAACATCATTCTAGCCTGTCACAGCCACCATGCAGATTTATTTCAAGACAGCAATCGCAGTACAACCATATTTTCTGTTGTCAATGAGTTATCATCAATTATGCTATTGTCAGTCGCTTAATCATTGTTATTTTCCAACGGTTTTAGATTCCTGCAGGAATACTTTCCCTCAGTTCGAAATGCACAATTTGTCATTGCTTGTCATCACGATTACACACTTGATATATCTTATGGTTAGAATGAAAGGGGATTCTTTGACAAGCTAATGAGCCATTCCTGGGAATGTGAGAGAAGTATAGAAAAATAATACTCTCACAAGCCAGAGAAGAAAACAAAAAAACGCAGGAGTTATTAGAAAGAAGAGAAATCGTCTACAACAGACAAGGAAAATAAATATTTCTGAGATAAAGTGATATGACAAATACGTTTATCGCATGCATTTATAGCATTCATATTTCAAAATGTATTTTTATCCAATCAACATTGCGTCAATCTCTTTGAAGGAACGTATGGTATGTTTATATTTTGTTTCGTGAAACATCGTACTATCAGATCAATACAAAGTGACTTGGCTATTAAACCATATATTGCCTTCATTCTAAATATTTCACCCGAAAATATCTCATTATGCAGCAAATAATTGTTGTCATAGTTTATATAAATATTAATAGGATTAAGAAGAACAATAAAAATATGAAACAAAAAACAAAGAACTGAACCTAAGAGGAGAATCGATTAATTCATCAAACATATACAGTTATTGCAAGTACTCTAATAAAACTAACCGGATTGTCAGGCTCAGTTACAATTTGAAATACGTTAAAATGTATTTCATAGGTCAAATTAATAGTAAATGAAGTGTTAAACGAATCTGGGGTGCTTGGAAATGTTAACACAGTTCACACATGAAAATATATATATAAATAGGGGTTCTTTACAGTTAATAGAGAATATAATTCTTATTACGAACAGAAGAGAGCAATGCTTATAAAAATTTATGATAATTTGTCAGCATTGTAAATTTGGCACATATATATAATAAGCAGGATAGTTGCAGGATTAATAAACCAACGACCATTATTAACTGATTGTGAACTAATTACCGTTAGGGTCAGGAAGTAGGTCAATAAGGTTCTCAGCATCATGATAAAAAAAATGCTAATTTCATACACAGGTGCAGAACCTCTGTATTTACGAAAGAGACGAAAGAATTATGTTGTGAAGTTGGCGTCTTCTAATGACATGAGTGAACGTTAAAGATATTTGGTATCAATAGAGAATCAGCATTATGTTCATATCTTCATTTCGATGAATTTATTATTGATTTCCTTTCACTAGATAAAAGTTCAAACGCGGAACTGGAGGGGCGTAGTTTTATTAAAGTGATATTTCTCGTACATATGTTATCGACATCCAAAGGTAGAAAAGAGTAATATAATATAATTTTAACTAAGAATCGACAAGAATTAAACAATTTTAGATCAATAATGTAGGCCTTCGTAATAGAGTTGTCTCACACACACATTCATGCGTGCGTGTATGTATATACATATGTATACATACACACATACACACACTCATGTACGTAATTTTATAATTTAAACAAAAATGAGCTGGAGGAAATAACGCGGAGTGGCTTGTGGCATTTAGTCTAACAACATAGAAGAATACAGGTATACCCGATACCACATAACATAAATTCTTAATTTATCAAAATTATCTCCGTTTCTAGAGGCTGTGTCATAAGTACCAAATAGGAATGAAGATCAACTCCACTTGAAAAGGGTGAAGAAGAATACTAGACATCAGGAATTCTTCAAAACTGACATGTAATTAAGGAAAAAGGCAAGTTTATTGTCTGGAGACATGGAGTCAGTCGTGGGCACATGTTTCTCGTTTAATTACAATCATCAGCACAACAAATGTCCGATCTAATCTCCGGTAGTCATACATCCCGTTTACAGTTTTACCCATAAAAGATTCCGCTTTCCATGTGGACAACAACAGTTTTTAAGCTGATGTAAACATAAATATACATTTCTCGTACGAGAATTGTTTCCCAAAATTACCTATACAATGGAAGTTCTTCTCATGTCCGAATGCTGTTGAATGTACTAAATACGACTTTACACGTACGTATCCTAACCAGAGCTGCTTCGTAACACACTATATATTTAATTCTCGGTTGATCAAGTCTTACGCACACTAGCAAACAAGCCGTATGCTATTTCAATATGAAAAAATTCCTTCTTGTCAAGAAGTGAATGCTGATCTGGTGCTCCTAGCTGACAAATCGAACAAACGTAGAAACGCATCCGTCTGACGATCTCAAGTTCAAACTCCAAACCACAAATGAGTTTGCACACATGTTAAAAAACATAATTTTTCTGCTGCGATTATCTCCGCAGCGGATAATCTGCTGTGGATTATCTCTCCACATGCATTCCAACGTGTTACATAAAACTTTACGCAAATACATTATATCTAACGCTTTTCATGCGATATTATATATATATATATATATATATATATATATATATAGATATATATGTACATAAATGTCGAACAATGAAAATAGATGTATGTGTGTGTGTGTGTGTGTGTGTGTGTGTGTGTGCTTGCCAGTTTGTCAGTTTCCGTGTTCGTGTTGTGCATGCGTCAGTTCAAAAACTGTTGTGATCTGTGTTATGTCCCTTTATGTTACGTAAATTAACATTCAAACAAATAGCCGTTAAAACAAGTACCACACTTAAATATATCCCCTTTTGGATATGATAGTCCAAATCCTCTTAGTAGCTACTCAAGTATGATGAAGGACATTGCCATGTACGAAACCAATAAAAGAAATGTGTATGTGTTTGTATAAATATGTACTCGCTCTTTCATGTATAGTTGATGTGTGGACTGAATCCGAACAAGTGAGTAATCTAAGAAACAGAAAGTTAGCGTCATCAGAATGACAACGAATCTCTTTATATATGAGTAACACATAACTTTTCCAGTACGTCTTAACGCTTTCTTTGTAAAGCATGTAGTATATGATGTCATACCTGATGTTTGTAAAACGTACAAGTTCTGCGATGTATTGTGACATAGAAGAATTCAGTAAGTTCAATATGATGCGGGGAGTGAAGATTCTCTGTGTTGGCATGTTATTCAATTGCAGTCTTAAGAAATCACACAGCATTGTCCTATACTTGTTCTCGATCTCTTCGTAATACACGCATATACACATACATATTCACACGTATGCACATCGTTGTTATTATGTACAACTGCCGTACGTCAGAATTTGGTCAAATGTGTCATTTTTCAATATCTACTTTTGCTTGCAATAGCCGGTTCTTTTGGTCAAAGTATCGTATCTACTGCTGCTTCTGATGCAAATATATCAAAAATTGTCTAAGTGTAGTACAACAGTTTTGTTATGAATTAGTGAAACTATTTCTTCGTTTTCTGAAAAAGCAGCATATTGGCATTACAATACTTTTGCACAATATCAACGACATATATTATGCGTTTATACATACTCTTTTACTCTTTTACTTGTTCCAGTCATTTGACTGCGGCTATGCTGGAGCACCGCCTTTTTTAGTCGAGAAAATCGACCCCGGGACTTATTTTTTATAAGCTTAGTACGTATTCTATCGGTCTCTTGTGACGAACCGCTAGGTTTAGGGGACATAAACTCATCAACATCGGTTGTCAAGCGATGGTGGAGACAAACACAGACATAAAGACACACACATAGACATGCATACACGCACACACACACACACACACATACACACACACACACATATATATATATATATATATATATATATATACACACACAAACACGACGAGCTTCTTTCCGCTTCCGCCGACGAAATCTACTCACAAGGCTTTGGTCAGCCAAAGGGTATAGCAGAAGATAGTCACCCATGGTGCCACGCAGTGAGATTGAACGTGGAACCTTGGGCAAGTTTCTTGTTCTATAGCCTCGGGCTAAACAAAGCCTTGTGAGTGGATTTGGTAGACGGAAG
>NC_068984.1:67281916-67283645 GCF_001194135.2 Octopus bimaculoides
CCACACATGTAACTCCATTAATGTATTTCTTTGTATGGGTATATACTGAAAGAGAGTGAGTGAGTGAAAGAGAGAGAGTGAAGGTGAGAGGGAGAAGAGAAAGAAAGAAAGAAGTGGAAATGCTGAAACATTCTTGTACACATAGTACGTAGCTTATACATGATAGTTTGATATGTTAGAAACAACATCTTATTCCCATAAATCATACCTTACCACCTTAAAAAGAAAAAAGTACGTTGCAGTTGCAATCCTAGATACATCATATCTGAAACAAAAAACTGTGATCTTCCATGAATTGCATTTCCTCATACATCTTCTTTATCAGAACAAACCTGGACCCAAAGTGCAAAAGACAGCATCAAAAGTAATAATAACCATATCTATCTATCTATCTATCAGTCTGTCTGTCTATGTGTGTGGCTTAGTGGTTAGTGTGTGGGACTCATGATCGATTCCTGGACCGGGCGACGCGTTGTGTTTTTACGCAAATCACTTCATTCCACATTGCTCCAGTCCATTCAACTGGCAAACATGATTAATCTTGCGACGAAACCCGGAAACCGGCGCTTATGAGTCAGTTACGTTACTATTTTTTAAAAAACTATCTATCTATCTATCTATACATACATACATACATACATACACACACACACACATATATATATATATATATATATATATATATATACATACATGTATATATGTATATACATACGTACATACGTATGTGTGTGTGTGTGTGTGTGTGTGTGTGTGTGTGTTTGCACTTAAAATTTATATTTCTTTCACGTGTTCATACTGTTGCAGTAGTGCTCACAACTTGCGTCAGTATTACGACAGTAATATATAATGCCACGAATAAGGCGTCTAGTTAGCAAAATTGTTAGCACGCCAGGCGAAATGCTTAGCGGTATTTCGTCTGTCTTCACGTTACGTCTTCAAATTTCGCCGCGATCGACTTTACCTTTCATCCTTTCAGGGTCGATAAAATAAGCACCTGTTGAATACTGTGGTTAATGCAGTCGACTTACCGCTCCCGAAAATTGCTATGTTTGAGTCAAAATTTGAAATCAATATATAAAAAATAAACGATGGCGCAATCAAAAGATCAAAGCAATTCAGACTGTGTCCGTCTGATCGTAGTGCCTCATGATCTGCATTATTGAATATGCGTATGCCTTTTATGATGCTAATGTCAGCTATACGAGGAAAAAATATTTCACATTCCTGACATTACGTAGACGATAAACGATGCATCACTCCTTTAGTCCAATATAAATATGTAATGTGTTTCACAGGTAAATATCTGTCAGAGAATTCCTTCTAAAAAAAATAAAATAAAATAAAAGTAAATATACAAGTGCATTCATCGAGGTGAGCTAGAAGCTAGTGATACCCCAAAAAACTCATTATTCGTGTACTGTATCCGTTAGGTCGACATACAAGCGCAGAAAAGAATTTGGTGTTAAATAAATATATCGGCATGTATTGCCTTGCTATGCTGCAAGAACAGAAAATATTCGTCTAGTATATACATTTAACATTCGAGTGTAAGATGCGACATTTAGATCGGAGCGAATTTAATGGTCTTTTTCGTAGAAAAAATACAAATAAGTACATCCGTAACTAATATTAGTTTGCTAAGCATTTTCACAACTCTCTCTCTCGCTTTTCCTCCTCTCTCTCTTTCTCTCTCTCTCTCTCTCTCTCTCTCTCTCTCTCTCTCTCT
>NC_068984.1:67284034-67284537 GCF_001194135.2 Octopus bimaculoides
TATATATATATATATATATATATATATATATATATATATATATATATATGTATGTATGTATGTATATACACATCACGCACGTACGAAATATATAGGAACAGAATTAAAAACATATATACGAAACGGAAATTTATCGTGTCAAAAGGAAATAATCCTGTTAACAGTCGTTGCCAATATTCGCCAATGTTACTCTGAGATCGAATAAAAATCTATAATGTTACATTAGTGTATTTTAGATTATTTATTCTTCTAATTCATTTCATATTCCCGCTGTGTAAGACCATAAACTATCTTAGAAAGCAACATCTTCAATGCATGAGCATACATACATACCGGACTGTATACATATACATATATGCATATATACATAAAAAACATCTCTCATCTCTTTCTCTCTCTCTCTGCGTGTATATGTGTATATATGTACGCAATACAAACGCATGTATAAAAATATTTACAAATACACATAAACATAAACATACATGCATATATATATATATATA
>NC_068984.1:67284547-67285984 GCF_001194135.2 Octopus bimaculoides
TATATATACACACACATTCATGCATAGGCATACATATTGGTCGATTGACTCATTTTTCCACTTAGACGAAGTACGCTTGTGATCGAAAAGGTAAAGCTCAAGTTACTTTCCTTTGGGGATAATAGAGAAATATATACATTTATAGTTAGAGCACACGTGAAGTAAGATAGCACTAACAATTATCCTTAATCGTTGTAGAAGCACGGCGGTTATAGATCGTTTTGAAATGTAGAAATATTGAGATGGTAAAAGATTGATAGAATGAGTAACAATTTAAGAAATATGAGTCAAAATACTGTAAAAAGATAGAACGAATATTGATGAAATATATTGTTTGAATGATAGTGAGAAAGAATTTCTTGACGGAGATATCTGATTTATAATTTTGCCTTCTGGATATACACAGATGCACACATACATGCAAACACACTTAAGTACAAATATATGCCTACATACACACACACATGCATATAAATAAATACGCATGTATACATACATACATACCTATATATATATATATATATATATATATATATATATATATATACACACCGAAAGACAGTGAGGGGAGAGAGTAGGAGAGAAAGCGAAGTAGAGAGACAAATAGTCATACTGTCACTGGTATCACATACATTATTTGAAAAATATTACTAGATAAATAGGTTAGACACAAAATGCGAAAATTAGAGGTATTGAAAATGGTAAGGATTATTCCTTAGTGAGACTGTTATTGACATACACTCACATGCACACGCATACACACTCATATATACGTATGTATATAAGTATATATATATGTATACATTAAATTTTTATAATATTATATATACTATATATGATATTATGTATATCATATATATATGTATATATATGTATGTATATAAATATGGATATATATATGTATATATATATATGTATATATATATATGTATATATCTATACACCCCCCCCCCCACACATATATATATATATATATATATATATATATACAACTTTTTCTCGTGAATATTATCTTTTTTTCTCTTTATTCCTTCCTGTTTGAATGTAGTTATTGGTAGTTTTGTTTGTCGACACAAATTTATATATGTGTATTCTATTCTATGAAAGTACAATACTGCATTTGTTGGTAGCACAATAAAGAAATTCTCAAAAAAAAAAAGCATTCTTAGTTTCTTATGGGTATTTTACAAATCATTTTTACATTCATGGCTACATGAAGCGGACTGAGTTTGTTTTTCATGATTTACAATAATACTCCTGTTTCTGTTTCATATTTAGTCATCGTCTACGACATTCAAAGCTGTTGAAGTTTTGAAATATTGCTTGTGCGTTTCTGTTTAATTTGCCGTTCATTTGCAAACGGATGAAACTTTCCGATGAATGTTTTTTTACTGCAAATATACAAACGATTAATTCTAAGTCTCTTATTTTCTCTTC
>NC_068984.1:67286659-67298334 GCF_001194135.2 Octopus bimaculoides
TATATATATATATATATATATATACACATATATATATATATGTATATATATATATATATATACACATAGATAAAGATATTATTATTATTAAATAATTATAAAGTAAGTGGATAGCGAATATAAAAAACAAAATGGTAAATTTATATATTCATGATGAAGGGTACAAAATTGTACCAGGGTTGCTAGAAATAAGAGTCGAAAAATACCCAAAGAAACCACAATTTCATTAAAAAGTGAAGAAGTTGACAAAACTGAGGAGCAAGTAGAAAAGCCAACATATCATTGCAGAGGAAAGATGCAAATGAATTTGCAGGTATAATCATGTCACATGATTTCGAACTCTGAGATATTACTTGTCCCTATATATGTGTGTGTGTGTGTGTGTGTGTGTGTGTGTGTGGCTTATTGCTTAAGGTATTCTGATCACAATCGTATGGTTGAGAGTTCGAAAACCGGTGTCGCATTGTATCCTTGAACAAGACAGTTTATCTTACACGGCTTCAGTCCACCCAGTTGGCAAAAATGAGCAGTACCTGTAACTGAAAGAGCGAACCTTGTGTCTCATCCTATGCCACTCAGAATTTTCTTGAGGAATACGTTTAGGATGCGTGTGTCTGTGGAATGCTCAACCACTTGTACGTTGATTTCACCAGCAAGTTTTTCCGTTGATACGATCAACTGGAAGTCCTGTCTTCGTACCTGTCCGTGTTCGAATTGTCCTTGCACTGGGGTCATCCGGACTCCCGTTTGCGTCGTGAACAGGGAGTAATCTTCTCTCTTCAATCCTTTGCGAAACATGGGCTCAACTGTCCTCCCCTCTTCATCTAACTTCCTGCTCTTGCCTCTCTCCCCCTCACACGTACTTCCTCCCACCGATTTCACATCTCTTGCTCCGACTCCTACTTCTCTTCACTCCTACTCTCTTTCTCTCTTCTCTCTTTTCTCTCCTACCTGCCTTCTTCTCCCTTCATCGTCAACCCTCCCTCGTAAGCCCACCCCACCACTGCACATTCCAACCCCACCTTCCCTATACTTCTCATCCCACTCCACCCCACCCCTTACACCCACTCTCACATACCCCACCTCCCAACACCATCACACCACACCATACACCAGTACACCATACACCACTACACCATGCCACGCAACACATCACATCACAACACACCAGCACTGACCAACTTCCAGCCCCACATTTTCACACCTACACATACACACACGCACACGTCAAGATCACCAGCCCTCTTTCACACACACCTACGTATTCTCTTAGACACACGGACGCACACTTTCGTTTTGGGATAACTTCTATTTTATTTTCTCCTATTCTTACTAGCTCTCCTGTGTGACCCTTCTGTCCGGCATTCACCATGATAGATCGCTAGCCACAACACATTCTTGTTTTCTCTCCTTGTTTCTTTCCGGGTTCCTTTCTGTGGAAGAGCGTGAGCATTAAACGTTAAATAAAGACTTT
This sequence comes from Octopus bimaculoides, assembly GCF_001194135.2. Classification (NCBI taxonomy): domain Eukaryota; kingdom Metazoa; phylum Mollusca; class Cephalopoda; order Octopoda; family Octopodidae; genus Octopus; species Octopus bimaculoides. The sequence goes on from NC_068984.1 coordinate 67,288,134, forward strand.
TTCACTTCCCGGGCATTTTACTAATACATCTGTTTGTTTTCTACACCATCTCTCTTCGTCTTTTGTTGTTTTGTGTACATGCACATACACACATGTACACACGCACATACACTCACACGCACACACATATATACCCACGCACGCACAAACACGCACACGCAAATGAACCCACACATACCTCCCATACACACAGCACACACTCATACATACACACACACACAGACCTTGGCGCATGCAGATACTCCCAACACACACATCTCCTTCTCTTGCACTTTCCTGCTTTTGAAAAGAACTTTTTCTTCACCCTTTCCCTTCCGGTCATTACAATATGTGACCGCGTGTGTATCGTTGGCGATTTTCTTTCTCCGTCTTCCCTTCTTTGAACTTTTTCTATATTTCTGATGAAGAACTCCGCTTGAAACATGAAATCCTCTTTCTTTTCTTTCCTTTCCTTTCCTGAGCGTCCAATAACACTGGACTTATTCCACGTCCTCGCGTTGTTGTTTTTTCTTCCTTGCTCATGTCTGGATTGACCATATATATATATATATATATATATATATATATATATAGTCAATTCAAACAGGAACAAGCAAGAAAAAACACGAAAAAACAACAACACGATGACGTGGAATAAGTTCAGTGTTATTGGACGCTCGGGAAAGGAAAGAAAAGAATGTGGATTTCACGTTTCGAGCGGAGCTCTTCGTCAGAAATGTTGGAAAAGTCCAAAGAAGTGAAGACAGAGAAAGAAAATCGCCAACGATGCACACGCTGTCACACACACACATACACACACACACAAATATATATATATACAAATATATATATATGTGTGCGTGTGTATGTGTGTGTGTAATAATTTGAACTAATGAGTATATGTCAGTTAGCGTACTGATGTGTTGAGTAAAGCACTGGCACAATTTAGACTACCTGATGTCATCTGCAGTTGGGGTATATTTTCTTTGGAACTACTTCAGGAATTGCGCTGTGTTAGTTGAGATAAGAATCGACTGATGGAATTGGTATAGCTCTTTATTTTGACTCGTACTGCAACTGCCCTTTATAGGTCGCATGCTTTGCCTCATATTATGTTGGATCGATCTTGTAGTCTGCGTCACATCTGGTACATTCATATATGAAATAGTGTCTTGCTAAAGATCTTGATTTTGGGCAGTCATGTTGTTAATTGCCCACTTCATTTTGAGACTTTTAATAAGGTTTGTTTTTTTTGCCTTTAAAACAACGTGAAAATAAAAGATATTCAACAGACTACTTTGGTATTGAATATAATGTAACGCATGTTTTCAACGGTCTATATGTAAACAAAATACAGAATGGTCCAAGACTAAACTAGTCTAAAGATATTTTACTCCGGCAGTACAGAAATATTATTTCAACATAATTACTTTTTAAAAGAGATTGTTTGGAGATTGTTTAGGCATTACTCTAACGTATTGGTGGTAATTTTATCTAGTTTTGTGTTGTTAGCCAACATCATCTATTAATATTGATTTCAAATATATGCACAAGTCCTTACAATTTTCGGAGGGAAGGATATACTCGATTAAGTTTGGCTTCAGTTCTTGACTGGTACTTACGTTATCGATCGTGCCGGAAGTATGAAAGACAATTTCGATGAAGGTGAAATAGAAAATTAGGACATCATATTTTATTGTTGGAAGAGAGGTAATGTAAGAACGAGAGAAAGAAAGAGGACGCAAGAGAGAGAGAGAGAAAGAGAGAGAGAGAGAGAGAGAAAGAGAGAGAGAGAGAGAGAGAGAGAGAGAGAGAGAGAGAGAGAGAAAGAGAGAGAGAGAGAAAGAGAGAGAGAGATATAGAGAGAGATAGAGAGAGAGGGGGGCAGACAAGGAAAGGTGAGAGAAAGAAAAAATAATATCAAATGATATAAACGTGAAATATAATCAGAAAAAAGTATCCCTGTAAATTATCTATCAATCAGTCATCGACATTTATATTATTCTATCAATGTAATTGTTTTATATTGCTGTGTAATAAATAATTAAAGTTTAAAATATCTGAATTAGATTATTATTTATTTGGCAGAATCCGTAGAGCAGAATCGTTCGACTAAAATTCTTGTGGTATTTATTAAAGTTGTGTGGAAGTCCTGCTGAACATGACACCAACATTTAGCCTACTGGTTGAGCCAATTAAATACCAAGTAAATATGAAATTCCATTTCACTGAACTGCCTCCCCCTATATAAATTATGAACGTAACTCATTTTGATTATAGTTAATATTTTTCACCGGTATGACATACGAGAGAGTGAAAACGGTAAATGTGGTGAAGTCTACAATCATTTATAATAAAACACGTTTTCAGATGAAATTAACCAATATTAAATGCGTAAGAAATTTTGTTTCCTCACATATTAGCGTATACATGTGGAAATATTTTCTAAAAATATTGCTGTTTCGGTTCTAAACTGTTACGCACTAGCAGTAAATTATACACAACTAATATTGATTTTTCTACTTCCATAATGCAACAAATGTGATAAGAGAAGGATATTTTTGATGATAGTCATTCACTGCATATGAATGATACTTATCTTGTTGACCTCAAAGAAATATAAACAAAATGCAAAAATGACATCTATTGGATTTGATCTCAGAAAATTGAAAGTATAAATTATATATTGCAAAATATATTGTAATTGCTTTTCTTTCTACTGCATCATTCTAAAGTAACTATTACAGTACGGAGAATAGATCCAGGCAGCATTTGGATACGATTTATAAACTACTATTTAGAGTTATGGGATTTGACCAATTAGCAAATTACAAAAGTAAGACTGAACATTTTAAAGTTAACTGAATATCAGCTAATATTGTATATGTGTTATAAAGGCGGAGAGCTGGCCAAATTGTTAACACGACGGGAGAAATTCATAGATCAAATTCCGCCGATGTTGACTTTGCCTTTCATTCTTTCAGGTTCGATAAAATAAGTATTAGTTGTACCATGGGGTTGGTATAATTGACTTATACCCATCCCTGAAATTTCTGACCTTGCGCCAAAATTTGAAACCAATATCATATATATATATATATATATATATATATATATATATAGTTAATGTTACTTTGGCAAAAAGAAAATATTAAAATTGGAATTTATAAGAGCTTTCTAGACAATATGGGAGTTTAGTAATTGCTTTCTTTTAGTACAAGTTACGTAACTTAATTAATAAGCGCAGCTATCTTCATTATTGTATAGATACCAATAAACTAGTTCTTTTTAATCATCAATTTTAAGAAAGAGTAAGAAAAATACAATTTGAAAACAGGTAACAGTTAAATGTTCGGAAAGAGGGTAAACTTCACCAGTAGAAATGATTCCATTTTCATTCTTCATAAATCACTAAATATTGATTTATACTTCCAGGAACAAAGTGTATTGTCTAACATATAGAGATAATAAAGTAAAAGTTTGGCAGGCTTTATCAAGGAAATTGAAATTTCTTTTCCTCGCCAAAATATGTTTGAATCATTTAATATTTACAAAGTCCTGATGTGCAAAATCATGGAATGTTGCTTCTATATTGGAAATTGTGTATTCACCCCACTTACTAAATATTAGATCGTTTCCAAAGACGTAATTTATTTGAAGGACAAAACTTCCAGATTCTTCCATCTGGAATTTACACATTTCTCCTCTTTCCATTGAATACACAATCTCTCTCTCCCTTTCTCTCCTTGCTCTCTCGCCTTGAAGAAACGCTGTGCCCATTTTGTCTAAAATTTATTCGCCTAAAAATGTAATCTTTAAAGCCTCATAACGCAAATATTGATTTACAGTTAGTCAAATACAACATTTCATTGTTGTACTTGTTTGGCTAGTGATTTCAACCGACACCTGACGTTGAAACTAAAACAATTACCGCATCGTATAATGATATTAGACATTTAAATTGACGCGTACAGTTATATTTACTGCTGTGTTATTTTCTTACAACTATATATATAGTAAATATCGAGAATGATCTTCATGTATGTACGATGTAGTTACTTATTCTCTATTACAGTGTACTGTATACTTACACAATTTAATTTATGTACCTTACCTTATTGTGAAGATTATAAAATCTCTAAACATACTTTAGTTTTTCACCACATCTGAATAATAGTAACTATGGCGATTTGAAGTGGGAAATACGAAGGTTTTGGTCAATGAGGGGCATAGATGTGGTAGTAATTGGCGCACTTCGAAGTATCAGCACTCAACTACCATCACGGTTCAAAAAAATTTTGCCAGAAGGGCAGCAATTCTGGGGAAGAGGATAAGTCAATTACATCGATCCCAGTGTTTAACTGGTACTTATTTTATCGACACCAAAATGATGAAAGGCAAAGAGGGAGAGGGAAACGTCCATGGCATGAGGTAGACGGAATGGAATTGTAACGCTTTCACGTGGTTAGTTGTAGGGAAAGAGAGGAGAGAGACAAAGAGGATAAGGCGAAGAGTGAGACAGAGAGAGAAAGAAAAAGAGAGGGAAAAAAGACGGAGAGAGAGAATGAGAGGAGGGAGAGAAAGAGAGGAGAGAGAAAGAGAGGGGAGAGAAAGAGAGGAGAGAGAAAGAGAGGAGAGAGAAAGAGAGGAGAGAGAAAGAGTGGAGGGAGACACAAACCAGGTTACGTCTTCAAGTATTGTGGGTAAAGTTTTCAGAAATAACTTAGTAGTAGTAGTAGTAGTAGTAGTAGTAGAAGTAGTAGTAGTAATAGCGATAATAAATCTAACAATAATAATATTAAGAAGAAATGGGAGCAAAGGCCAGTGGAAAACAAATACCCGTCTAGAATTAGCAATCCTGATGTAGATCAAACACTTACTTATCAGTGGTTGTAATGCTCTGGTCTCAAATCAGAAACCGAGGAGTATATCATTGCTGTTCAGGATCGTCCGTTCCAGCTGGGAACTACCATGAAATATGAAAGCAGTTCATCATGCCGCGTATACGGAGAGTATCCAGAGACAATCTACAACACAATCTCTGGATGCAATAGACTGGCACCAACTGAATACTTGCAAAATCATGACGTACTGGTCGCGAAATACAAGCAACACGACCTGGACTCATCGGGAAAAAACATATCGAAAATCTTGTCTTCGGATGAATGTTGCAAACCTGAACAAGTATAAAGGGACTTAAAATTGAAACCTGAAGAATGTGTCATCTCAAAACAGTACCACAATCATATCAAAAGGAAGAAAAGAGTATGTAGATAATCCCTGGCAGCCTTAACATAAGCGAATTAGAAGGTTCATACTTATAGGTACCTCAGATATTCTTTGTAAATTCCTCTCCGTGTAAAGTGAAGGGTTCTACACGATTTAGAGTATACTAGCTGTGTTCTCTAATATAAACATTTTCTTCTTCAAAAACAGTGTCTAGAGGCACTGTTTTATTTTCCCTCCATTTGGTCATCGAACGACGCTTGGTGATTTCCTTGCAAAACAATGTTTTTGATTGAAATTTTGTTAGGTAACAGAATACAAAGGTAGTTTCCTGGTTCTTTGATTCGGTTGCTTTTTATCATGTAACATTTTCGACAAAAGAGAGAAAGCAGGAAAAATATCGTCCGGAATACGTGATTTATCGACCACGAAGATATGAAGTGCAATAAATTTTGAATCCAGATAGCAGAAATCCGAAACAAATTGAGTAAATATTTCAGATTTATCGCACAGAAGAAAAACGGTGTTCCCTTCACAACTTGCTGAAAATTATTAAGGGTGCACGGAGTCAATTAGACTCAATCAGGTATTTGAAACTGAACTTATCCATAAAAGGATTGGGAGCTTATCTTATTGAAGGTAACTGAATTTACTTCCTATATCTAAAGTATTATAGATATTCTAATGCGAAAAATTTATTGGAATTTCTCTGAGCGTTCATATTTGTTTTACAACTCGTTTTACAAGTTTATTGCCAATATATGAATATTTTCTCACATATCTGTTTTGCGAAGATATATTTTTTCGATTGCTCATTCTAAATCAATATATCAGCATGTAGGCGTCTACATTTTTGCTATTTTGCTTAACTTATATATTCAAATTTTAAATTTATTTTCCAATTATGATGGATGCAGAAACACTACCTATGTGTTGCAGCTATGTGCTTAAAATAAAATCTTCATAATTTATTCTTTCATAATTTTAACTAATATACTTCGTGAATACAAAAAATACCTCTGCAATATGGTTTCCTTCCTCGAGGATATATATCCTGTACCTTGTCAGCACAAAATAAATTAAACCCGTTGGTTATGACGGCTAGCGTCACTGCTCATTATCTTCTGCTATTAATTTAGTTTTATCAACTCCGTTCTTTCGAATATATGCCTCGTGGGATGAGGAACATCCTTTTTCTCGATTATAAATAAGTAACTTGGACGTAAGCAGCAGTCAGAATTGATTGCCTTAATTGCTAAGAATTGCTGTCATTGCAAGCATGCATTTTTACTAGATTTTTTTCCCTCTTGAATTCTGTCTGTACTATCTTTCATTCAGCTATTAATAACTTAACATTTCTAATGGAACTATGCGCAAAAATGGCTGTTTGTTTCTCCGTAATAATCTCAAATATTAATTTCATGTATAGTATACAAATAGTCATTTGGTTTCTAGTCATATTTATCATAATATTACTGATAACAAATCTTGTCTATTACCGAGCGACGTATGAAACTTCTGGATTATAGCTTAGCGCTTCAGGGTCTAAGTGAGTCAAATTCTAAAATAACATCAAAATGTACTGTTGCTTCAATAGGCTATCTTTGGTTCATTGTAAATGAAGAAGCCGACTGAAAGAAATGTATCATAAGTTATTCCAAAAATGTTCGAAATATATATGAAAATTTATGCCGAAAACTTTAGTGATGTAAATATAATATTTAGAAGAGCTTGTAGCGAGATTACTTAGCTTCAGTTTCTTAGTCTAAAGCCAGTGTCAAAGATATTTCACGTAGCACTAAATATTCAGCAAGCGAGCAACGGCTGCCTGGCCGGAGGCGTGCTTCTTTGTTTCTTCAAAGAATTAGCGTTCACTAAGCTAACTGAATTATTGTTGTTGTTGTTGTTGTTGTTGTTGTTGTTATTATTATTATTATTATTATTATTATTATTATTATTATTATTATTATTATTATTATTATTATTATTATTATTATTATTATTATTATTATTATTATTATTATTATTATTATTATTATTATTATTATTATTATTATTATTATTATTATTATTATTATTATTATTATTATTAAGGCGGTGAGCTATCCGAATGGTTAACACACCAGGCAAAATGCTTAACGGTATTTCTCCCGTCACTACGTTCTCAGTTCAGATTCCACCGAGGTCGACTTTGACTTTCATCGTTTCAGTGTCGATAAAATGAGTACCAGTTGAGCACTGGGGTCGATGTAATCGTTTGAACTCCCTCCCGGCAAATTTCAGGCCTTGTGCCTATTGTAGAAAGGATTATTATAATTATTATTAAATAAAATGTAGTCCGTTGTCTTCTGCTGAACCGGGGTCATCCGTTGACCCTAGGGTCACAGTTATTATTATTATTATTATTATTATTATTATTATATTGTTATTGAGTGAGAAAGCATTGCATGCCATCAAAATGACATTGGGGTAAAATATAGGAAGCCCAGTATACCCATCATGACTACCCGTCTGATAAGGGTACACCAGGCACATGCACCAGAGCCATATGTGCGTGACATGCTGATCTCATATCAAGATAAACAGCGCATGATCTTTCAGGTGGGGGCCTAGTTAAAATTTTCTTCAAGTCAAGTAGCCCATCCCACTCAAAATGTCCCCGAATAAGGGTTATTTAAAGATGTTGAACAAAACACCCATGTTTCTGGAGTTGAATTATCCAAACCTTAAATAATTCCTCTCAACACAAGGCTATGATACTCCCCCACTGCTTCTGCTCGTGATCAGAGATGCACATGACGTCGTTATTATTGTTGTTGTTGTTGTTGTTATTATTTTTGTTTTTGTTATTATTATTATTATTATTATTATTATTATTATTATTATTATTATTATTATTATTATTATTGCCACATTTAATTCATTGTTGCTTTAAATCTAGTGTTTTCTTTTTCCTTTCTACCACGTTTGGACTGAAACAATTGAAAAACTATTCAAGATCTATAGTGTCTCATATGCCTTGAAGTATTTTAATTTCTAGCTTTACCATCTGTTATCGTTTAACTTTTGGTGAGCTTTGGCAGATCAAACATGTACAATTCAGCCTTGTTCGACTTGCTCTTGTTTTAGACGGGGTATCAAGGTCTATATTTTGCAGATAGTAGAATGAATTTTGTGGGAAGTTTTGCTGCTATTTCTACCGAATCAAACGTCCACAAATAGATTTCTTGTTGTCTCAAGTTATGTCTTTTATTGGCTTCCAATTCAAGAGAATTCAATTGCTTATGCTTCTTATATAACAATAACAACTTGGTAGTTATAAAAAGAAATCAATTTTAAAATTCTAAGAGCCAAGCACAGAGAAAAATACGCATTTGAAGAGCTGACTATGTGACCCTATTTTAAATCTCACTTTCCTTACTTGAGAAGATGAACGTTACATATTCTCATTTTCTTCTTTATAAATGTGAAGCATATTTAAGTATTGAACATGCAGAAGTTACTTATATATATCAGTATAGATTTGAACAACGATTTTCAATTACGGTTGTATATTAATAACTCCAGAATAAACTTAATACTGATATTTATCCATTGAATTCTGAAACGAATTGTAGATACTATGAGTTATGGACAAATAAAATTGCAAATCGAGACGAATGTGTCTTTCCGTTGAGAGCCAACATTGATTTAATATCATATTATCAATATTCAATATAGCAGTAACTCAACGTTTGACTCTTCATTTAAATTACTTTTCTGTGTATATTTTCAGTACTCATTTTTTAACCACAAGCTGGCCCTCTGCTGTCAAAAATGACGGCCAATTGTAGTATTTTATATATAAATAAGGTATAAAGTAATTACATAATAATCACAGATACAAATATTCACATACTTCTGTTGTACATGCACATACATACACACACATACATACACACACATACTCAGAGTTGAAATGCTGTTTGATTTTTCGTTTCAGCGTTCGCCGTCCCATTTCCATTGCATACACACACGTACACACACACACACACACACACATACACACACACACACACACACACACATAGCTCCCTTTTACATACACACACATATACTCACACAGAGTTGAAACGTTTAGTCTTTTTTTTTCACACCCTTCCTTCCTTATTCATTTATCATCCCTTCCTTTCTCCATTGCTATCACTCACTGAATTACTATTTCCTCTCCTCTCCTCTCCCTTCACTTATACTACTCTTTCTCTTACTCCGTCTGACTCCTAATCTGTTATTTTGGACAAATATATATATATATATATATATATATATACATACGCTCATTATTATATTAGGAGATCCTATGTATTTCACTACTGATAATGATATTTATTATATTATTTCGTTATTTATGTATTTATTTAGCGACTCTATTGACGCAGCATATAATTTGAGCGTCTGAAAGTGACTGTTATTTCTAATCTGCTTGTGAATTACATCTTCAAAATATTCATCACTAAAACAAAATCAGTATCGCTTATTCTACGTGTGCTGCTGCAAATTAGATAACTTTGACATTAAGGGAATTTGGTTTGGTGACCATATGAACACGAAGAATATGAAATGGTGATCTTTGAAAACCAACCATATTACCATATTAGCTAATTTCAATAAAGTAGGTTTCAAAATCTACCGCCGTGCACGTGAGCTTAGTGATTTTGGATAAGAAAATCATAATAAAAATGGAGCTGGCCAAAACACAAACAATTGCTTTCAAGCAGAGCGTTGACAAGTCTAAAATAATCGACGCTTAGGATTTGTTATGAGGAACACTAAAGATTAGTTCTTGAGTAAATATACATATGGCGCGGTAAACATTTTGCTTCTCAACCTCTTTGTCCTTTTGAGTAGATTTGAGGCCGAAAACTACAAGTTTGTCGTATACACACACACACACACACACACACACACACACACACACACACACACACATATATATATATGGATATACATATATATA
>NC_068984.1:67298377-67306846 GCF_001194135.2 Octopus bimaculoides
TATATATATATATATATATGCACAGATACGTATATATATACATATATATACATTTATATACATATCTATCTACACACACACACACACACACACATATATATAAACGCTAAAACGTTAATCATTTGTAGTCTATTATTTAGGGAATGCCTTCAAATTGATAACGTATTATAAAAATCTTATTCGAATTATAACTATTGTAATTTTATTCATGATTATTTAAGAATTAATCAACATATGATTGAAGTCGATATCCTGATAGGCACGCAATCCATATACAATATAATTGATTTTAAGAAGTTAAATAAATAATTATGCTCCGTCCTGGCGTAAACTTTCTAACTTTTACTTGTCAAACTAGCATCAACTTATTTGTTCTCTTTATGTTTGTACCAACGTTTAGAAAAGATATTCCCCCTCCCCCTCCCTGTCATTCTCTGTTCAACCTATTCAACCCTCTCTCTTTCTCTCTTTCTTCATAAACACACACGCATGCCCGCACGCGTATATTAGCGCATATAGTCTAGGAATTTTTGTAGTATGTAAAGCAATCGCTTACATATTCACGTCTTCTAATTAAATATATTTGGTATGGATTGCGTGCTAAACTGTATTTATGTATGACAGAATTCAATAGCATTTGTAGATCAATTTTTAATTAGTCATGAACATAATTACAATATAGTTATATCTTGACGAAGATCTTCATTGCAAATTGTCAATTTAAAGACATATTTGCACATATAAGTCTATCTATCTATCTATCTATTTACACACACATACGCACTTGCGCGCGTGTACACATGCACACGCAGGCATAGAAGCACAGCTACGAAACTGAGTTGTGATATGGTTTGTTATCATTCTCTATGAATGGTGTACAATCGACCTTGGGAATGTTAAAGCAGGTGTATAAACTGATCTTTAGTGGACACAAATGAAAGATAACTTTAATTAGTTTGGAGTCACAAGTGGTAAGATCAGCAGTTCTGCATATGTTTCTATTTTTATTTAAAGAGTTTTAAGTAATATCTAGACATAAACCACTTCATGCTTAGCAACATCTACATCTGGTGTTTGTATTTGTATGGCTGTTGTGCATACTATAAAATATCTTGATATGATTTTTCCTCGAAAGTGCTTGATTTAGCCAAGACTGAAGACTTGATCTTGTCACTTTTTTTTTATCTCGGTTTGGCTCAATGCGCTTGTAGAATGAGATTTAATAAGAACACGAGAAACATGAAGGAAAATTGCGTTTAAAATACCAAAATATGAAATTTCTGCATTAAAAGGAAAAGCTACAATTCTGTGAGATAAAAAAGAGTTGAAAACAGCATGAAAAAACAAGTTTTTATAGAAGGAAAAGAGATGTGATTATGCGTTAAATAATAGAAAAACAATAGTCTTCTTTTTCCGTTTTTATTTGTCTTTCTACTTTTTGTATGGACCTTTTTTCGCGTGGTTTCTCATATACTAGCGTCCTCATTTTCAAAGAGAACAGATCATGTTCTCACAGCCAAAGAGTTGGAGACACAAGGCACGTTATAAAAAACTACTTAGACACGTGTCTTTTCAGTAATAAACTATTAGTAGTTTTTATCATTATGCTGTGTACATTAAACTATATATATATATATATATATATATATATATATATATATATGTGTGTGTGTGTGTGTGTGTGTGTGTGTGTGTATCTATGTATGTATATGTACTTTGTGTGTATATGTATGTATATGTATCTATGTACTGTGTGTGATTTCCGTTTGCTTACGTAATAGAGTTCAATGTTAAAAATATGATATTGCTTAATTAGATCTATTCATCTTCCCCAAGCATGGCCATTGGTATGGTATTTGCACTGATATTAAGACATTTCTATTATAATTTTACTGATAGTAATATATTCAGTTGCAGTTTCCTACAATTCATGTAATACATTTAATGTACATTTTCTTTGTTTAATAAAGTGTGATCTCAGCTTCATTGATTCTGTTGAACTCATTTCTGTATCATTCTACACTGTAGTCTACACTGTTTCTTTATGCTTGCTAAAGACTTGAAACTGTTTTATTTCGTAGATATAATTTCGAATTGTACAACTGAGATTGTATGCGTCTGTGAACACACACTACTTTCTTGTATATATAGGTATTCGCGTAACTAAACGTCATATATTTGTTGTATATTTATCCATGAAAATAGGGTGTACTTGACCCGAGGAGTTTTACTGAAACTACTATGGACAGTGAAGTTAAATCCATTGCTATTTTCCAGGTTTCTATTTAGTTGATCAACGACTATTTCGTTTAATTAGCGGATGCAGACTGTCGTTACATGTATGTACAACTCTTCTTTTGATAACAGTCATATAGAACACAGTGAAAGTGGATCTTATTGAAGAACGTACAGCTTTTAAGCTGTATACTCGTGAAAGGACAATTCTAGTCCCATATTGTACGTCTGTTATAAAGCAATGATAATACACGCCAACAATAACCGCTCCAACTAGTAGATAGCAACCTGAAGTTCTAAAAATGTCGAAGAAGTTTAGAAGGCGGCTTTTTCCAGATAAAGGGTGAATTTACTAAGACGTTCGCTAATGCATTCCAAATTATTTAAGTCAAGATGATAATGTCTGTGAGAGGGATGGCAATGATGACGAAAATCTAAACACCACTCTCAGCGCTGAGTATATTTTTCTAAGAAAATCTACATATTAAATATCTGCGGCTCAGAAAAATGCTTCTGTACGTTATAATTAATGAACGGCATATATTCTTTCATATTTCTATATTTTCAGTACTACATTTCATAAACATCAAATTACTAATAAGAGTTAAATGTAAAACACTGGTAATATGTGATTGAAAAGCCTTATACGATTATAAATTTGCTTGGATCTTTCGTTGTAGGCTTGGAATCTAATATATTTAATTCTTATTTTTCTGAATATCTGTATAGAGACGTGAAAGTTTTAAGTAAATAACTATGAGACAGTTCATAAAAGTCATTTTATAAAAAGTATGTTCTAAGTAAAGTGTTTGCCCTGCAAGTACTTCATGGGTGAAGTTATTTTCGTTAAAAAAAATCATTAAGCCATTTGGTAAAAGAGCACGAAGCTCAGTCTTTCCGACAAATATTCTTGATCGCATATTAATCCGTTGTTTTACGTGCGTGTAAAACATATTAAAGAGTGTATTCTGAAACTTCTGTAGAGATAGCCTGTCAAATTCTCTTAAGTAATTCCAGCACTGCACGATCGGATATGGTATAATAATAATGATGTATGATGATTTTATTGACCGAGAATTAATCTAATAGAACTTACATGTAAACGTCTAATCACGGCTATGAACTTTTCCATTAAAGTACACCATTAAACATATCCTAAGCTGTAAGGTCAGTGTTTCATGTTAAATACAAGCAATGGTTTTCTAATTTAAATTTTGTAATGGAGATATGCTTTATTTTGTTTCCACTCATGAAATCTTGTTTATAAATGGCGGCTAATAGTTTTAACTTTTAACCCGCTTTTCTTTCTTCAAGTTAATAGTGTCAAACAATATTAAAAATATTGGATGTTATAACTGAAATGTCTTTCATTTTATAAAAGAGATGGTATTAAATTTCAATGAAAAATAATGTTGTTTTAGTGACATTGACACTATTTTTATAAAAGAAAAATGATGCATGAAGCAATTTCATCAGTAACACTAATATCATTTTCCCATGAGGAATAGCCAAATATAAGTTATGAAAAACATATTATGAGACACCCATTATATTTACATTTATTACATAAATATTTCTTTCTCAAGAAGAGTACTGCTGGTTTTCTAAGTAGAGGATATGATAAATATTTAAATAGCGAATGAATAGAGTCGATGCCCACTAGTTAAATAGAATGCTAATAATTCCCACCCATACAGTTACGTATTTAATGTTTATATCACATTCATACAGACAACACGGATTTAGTTTTGCTGTATAATAACAACATTTAGTCTAAAAGAAAGCAAAATAACAAATTTCCTGACTGGCAACTGGCAACTCAACGACTTATTTCACTGCTTATAGGTTCACTGCGAATAATCTTTGCTCATACTTATGATCAGAAGAAGGTGTGGAGATGTTCTAGCTAGGAACATTCAAAAGTTTATACATTTCTATTTGGAAATTATTTCTAACAAACTGAATAATCTCGTAGAAGCTCACTTTTTGACTTGGAAGCATTTGATTGTTGTTGGTGATGTTTAGTTAGGATGTGAGACAAGATCGCGCAGGCCTACGATCAAATGCATTACATCCGTGACCGTTCCCTCTTTTTCTTATATGCAGCGTGCCCTGGGTGACATGTATCGTTTTTCCAAGTCGTTGTAGTGTGATTTTTGGATGATCTAATTACCATTTCTATAGGTCTATAGAATGCGGAGTGACCCATTCCCCAAAATTCGGCCTCGTACCTATGTTACGAATTAATACTCATGCAGTGTTTATCATTTGGATTGTAATTCGAGATATGTATGTATTTGTAAGAACCTTTCGTTCTCGATGTAATTGAATAAACTGGAAGAATGGATAAAATCATAAATATTCTAATGAATATCCATATTAACGGAAAGTAAATGTGGTGAACAAAACCAAGACATCTACTTAGTAAATGAGAATAGATTGAATTGAAATCCAAATAATGGACTACTCAATTACTGTTATCTACTTGTACAAAATTCTTTAGAGAATCCTCGAAATTTGAAGAAATTACATTTTTCACTAAATCTCAAGAGAATAAAACCATTATTTACATTATTTACAATTGACGGATATTTGTCCTCATCTTGCTTGTTGTTAACACAACGTTTCGGCTGATATATCCACCAGCCTTCCTCAGGTGCCTTCTGGAAATTTCGAAATTTGGGTTCTCATTCCTAAGGTATTTTTCGATGTTGTTGTTATTGTTACTGTTATTATTATTATTATTATTATTATTATTATTATTATTATTATTATTATCATTACAACAATTTCCCGAAGACACCTGATGAAGGCTGGAGGCTATATCAGCCGAATCGTTGTGTTAACACTAAACAAGATCAGGACATATATCCGTCAATACAGAAATGTCTTACACTGGATCTTGTATTTTGGAATTCCCAATAAGTTATGAATGCCCAAATAGTGAAGTCAGTTATGTAATAACATGAAATTAGTTACCCGATAGTAAGAATTCAAATAAAGTAGCCCTGAAAGGGTTTTAATACATTCCCAGACTACATAGAACTTAGGTGGAAATACTAATAAGGTATGTTAAACTAAAATCGTGAAGCATTTTACGTAATAACAGGCTAATTAGATATGAGATAATCACAATTCAAAGTAAATAATTCTGAAAAGGGCTTTTGTGCGTTCCTAGAGAATATTATTCTCAGCGGCGCTAGTATTGGTTTATTAATGAAAAAGTCACTAACCGAAATAAGCGGATCTATTGTTTATGAAAATACTATTTACTTGTTTAAGGGTTGTACTGGATAAATTTGCGAAAGTAAATCGAACAGTTCAAATACTAAGAAATAAGCATACTCAATTTCATTTTACCAAATAATTTAGGAAAATAATTGGGTTATTTCCCTTGGCTATATATAAGGATCCCTTCCAGGGGCTCTATTATCAATGTGAGAATGCCATGAGGTTTCCAGACATGAGATCTACGCAGGTGTCAAGTTTCATAAAAATTGATAAAACGATGTAGGAGGAGTTATCTAACAACTCCACAAACACATCCACAGATAGAATTTCCAACATATGTAGCGTATATATATATATATATATATATATACGTAACAGTTATATTAATTTTTAATTGATCGCTACGCATCCATTTCCAAGTAAGTTTGTTTTAACCATTTTGATGTGACTCCATACTGTTTTCTCCCCTATTCTCTCTAATCTCCTCTTCTCCTTTTCCCCATTTTTTATCTGTCTCTCTCTCCCTTCTTTCTCTTTTTTCTCTCTCTCTCTCCCTCTCGCTGCTCACATGTGACCATCGTCCATCTTTCTTTTCCTCACGTGAGCATATTTCATTCTTGCACGGACGTTCTAAAGAGTGGACGTCTCCTATACCTCTTCTATCTTTTCTCTCTTCAAAGAAAATATTTCTCTCACAATTCCCTATTTTACCCTCGTTCAGGTTTAACGACACTCCGTGTTTGCTTTCGTTCGGTTTCCCTGTATGTATCTACTGTCCTGTTTTTGTTCCTAACTTTGACCCCACCATAAATCCCAAATTTTATTTTGTTATTTATGGGAGCAACTGTCTTCGAAGACAGATATTGTCGATGATTGCTCGAAATGGGGAGTAGATAGTCAGCCGACAACTGATGAAGGGTCATTCTATGTATTACTTGTCCTTTTCTTTCTCTCGTAATTTGCGTATTCAACTCATTTGTTTTCGTATTTCATGTTGTTTACTGTTAGTGACGTCCTGTACCCATACATGCACACACATACACATACACACACCCCACACATAAACATATATGTATATATAATATAAAAAAATTATATTATTACATACATATATACATACAGACATACATACAATATATGCATGCATACATATATATATATATATATATATATATATATATATATATATACATCTACTTAAGCACACCCACATGTACGTGTATATGTACATCCACACAAGTGTTTGTGACGCTTTTATCTGAACATGCTTTGATAGGAGTGGCGTTCTCCTTCATGTTGCAACCTCATACTTCTGCTTTTATTAGGAGCCAAAGTGAAAATTATTAAAAACAGGAAATGTCAGAAAAATTTATAATGGTATTTTGGACACACCTGTTTACCTCAGTTATTGCGATAGACGTTCTGAAGTTCTAAAGTTTCCTGTTTGTAAAATAAGCAAAAATAGGAAAATATCCATTCAGTAAACTTGTAATGATATCAAACAGAATTCCATAATACCCCCAGATACAGACAAGACTAATACTATCAAGATTAGCAAAAACAACAAAGCTTTCACAGTTTAGTACAAGGACAAATAATTTAGGGTAGAGGATTAGTCAATTGCTTTGACGACAGTACATTAATTTATCAATCTGTAAAAGAGAAAAGAAGGTCAATCTTGTGGGGATTTAAAATCAGACTCTAAAGAACTGGAAGAAATGGCGTTAATCCTTTCACCTAACATTCAAACACTTCAACCTGGTCATCGAACCCTTAGACCAAGTTATTAATGATAATAATGATTTCAAATTTTGGCAGACGGTCAGTAGGTTCGGAGGAGGGGGAAAGTCGATTACATCAGTCCAAGTGCCTAACTGGTACTTATTTTATCGACTTCAGAAAGGATCAAAGACAAAGACGACCTCGGCGGAATTTGAATTCAGTACATCTTAAGGAGGAAATGTCGCTAACATTTTCCCCGGCGTGCTAGCGATTCTGCCATTTCGCCGCCTTAGTAGTAGTAGTAGCAGCAGTAGTTGTAAAAACAATTATGGAATCATTGTTGAAACATGTGAAGAGTCCATCGTCATTAAGACTGATAATTGTGTAAAGAATGAAAAATTTAAAGAGGAAAAGAATACAAAAAGAAAAGAAAGAACATGGAAGAAGAAAAAATGTACGGTCTGTTTGCAAGAGATACGAACGCCAAGACAGATCCAGACGACTCGTGGCTATGGATGAGAAGGGGTGACATGAAGAGAGAGACAGAAGCACTTATATGCGCAGTATAAGAACAAGCTTTAAGAACCACATGAAGTGCAGAATAGACAACATTACCGACAGCGACAAATGCAGAATATGTGGTTAGAGGGGTGAAATTGTATAGCACATCCTTAAAGTTTGCCTGAATTTGACACAACACAAAAACAAAAGATGACATGTCAATATGGCAAGAATGATGCTTTGGGAGTTCTGTGGAAATCACGGCATACAAAGAGCAAAGACGTTGTATGAACAAACCCCAGAAGGAGTCACCGATAAGGAAAATCGAACGTTTCAACCCATCCTGCAGCTGTCCCTTACGGGTAGGATATTGTGCATCTAGTTGTATTGTATCAATCAGTGTACCCACATACTTGGAAGAACTTAAAATATGTAGTAGGATATCTCTTATACCAAACGCCTGGGGAGACACAGACTACACTGTTTGGTGCAACATGACTAGACGCACAATGTCCTACCCGTAAGGGATAGCTGCAGGTTGAGTCGAATCAAGCGTCGCGTTGAATAAAGACTCGTACCAAATCCATTTTCCGTTTCCTTCATCGATTATAAACCAACCGAACACTGCGGAATTCCTGATGTTGATCCAGTTAAATTATAACGTGACTGTGGATAATATAAGGAAGCCCGAACAATGAATGTTCTTTAATCAGTAGACTACTAGAGATATACCCAAAGCCCAAATAATTAATTGTACATATATATATATATATGCATATA
>NC_068984.1:67307237-67308644 GCF_001194135.2 Octopus bimaculoides
TATATATTCACCATTTGCAAAAATTGCTTAGCAAGTTAGTCATACCATCTTGCATCTTTCGAAAATATTTAAAACTATGATATATTTGGTGTCTCTCCTTCTTTTTAACGGCGAAATTTGAGTTTTGGCTGCTATTTTAGAAGATTTGGCTGCTATTTTTAACTAGCCAAAGGACTATGGGTAGACACCACCAACGTATCGTTAGTGTTTAAATTAAGGAAATGAAATATAGATTTCTTGTTTGTTTCAGAATTAACTAATAGATACGATCTGTTGCATAAACATGAGTATGGACGAATAAAATGCATAATACATTCCCTTTAGATTGAATTTCAATAAAGCGTTTGATAAACATATCAACATATTGAATAATTTCTAAAAATTATCTCTGATTGCTCTCTAGTTATTGATCTTTTGTAAGAATTACTTCTAATGTTAGAAGTTTACTTATTATTGCTAAATGTACCAATCTGCTCTGTTTTAATAGAATTACATATTGTAACTAAAAGAAGAAAGGACTTCTCTTCTGAAGTCCATCCTTTTCATAGCAAAGGTCAGATATCGCAATTGTGTGATCAGTATCATGTTGCATTAATAGCTATTATGGTAGATCTCTACATGGGAATCGTGTTCTGCGAAAGTAGGTATGTCAGTGACTTTGATATAATATTACGTATCTTAATAACATGCAGTTAATGTCAATAAACACCAAGATGCCAAGAAGTGATAAACACATAACTATTAATTATTCAGGAACACGGAAATGGAAAGGAAATAATTTGCTGAAAAGATTCGACACAATTTGATAATTTATATAAATGAAGTAATTCATTGATTAAAATAAAGTGATAGTGTATTCAAAATATCATCAGAATAATACTGCCATTAACAATATATTTGCTATGTATAGCAGTTGTAAAGCTATTGTACCAGTAAAGCTATAATACCTCTATTGTATATTATATTATTATTGCATTTTAACGAAACGTGATATGATTTGACCTCTTCATGATAAATTGCGTGAAGATGATGGAACATGTATCACGTAGATTTAAGGTCACAAACACATACCTGTTGTGATATTATTCTCGAGATTTCCGATTTATAAGCCGTATTTATTCACGCTACTTTTATGTATTGTGGAACGGATATTACATAAGTTTCACTTTTGCATCTTGTATTATCATAAGTAAGAAAAGATCATGGGCAAAACAAATCATTACGGTTAAGAAGCAAATACAACTGAATAATTTTCAATTATTGGTTTCAACCTCACTGACACTGTATTCAGTGGTTCCACACGATTATATAGATCCCCGTACTTTGTGTAATGCTACAAGTCGTCTCTGTGGAGAAGAATGCGAATGTTTCAATCGTATATATATATATATATATATATATATATAT
>NC_068984.1:67309480-67312022 GCF_001194135.2 Octopus bimaculoides
ATATATATATATATATATATATATATACAATTTTCTGTCTCTGTCATTTGCTATACGCACACATGCACGCACACACATACACACATTGAGCAATGAAGAAATTCTTCTCCACCGATTTCACGTTTTAAGTTATTCATGATCATGTATCTAATTGTTTTTTTTTTATATTGTAATGACGCCTTTGCTTAGTCGTTAATAAATGCGTAATCATGAAAACAGAGTCAAGAACTGATAACTACTAACTGGAAAAGGGCTGTAATAAGGGGAATACAGATCTTCAATAAACTTGAGAAATAAATCTAAATATGATTTAAATTAATTAAATATTAATACATTTAATTAAAATTAATTAAATTTTAATACATTTAATTAAAATTAATTAAACAGTTATAAATGTAATGAAAAATTAATTAGATGTCAATATTGAAGCATGGTCGATACTTTCAGAAAGGCTTTATTTATCGGTGGTTGTTCAAATGTTTTGACGCTACAATAATAGAAAGGAAAAAAACATTTGAAATTTAGGCGACGATTAATAAGTTCTCTGTGAGATATTTGTCTATAGATTTAAATAGTTACCTCTCTGTGTAGGGGTATATACATACGTGCTTACATATATATGCATGCCTATGAAAGTATGCATGTATATATGTATGTATGTATGTACAAACATATATACTTATATTCATGTACAAATGGTGATTGTCTAATTGTATTGAAACTAGCAAAAATTTATTTGTAACATCAACCACACACACATAGCCAAAATCCCCACCCCATATATATGTGTGTATGTGATTTGTATAATATAAATTTGCGTAAATACTAATATTTAATGTTCACGCGTGGCTATGTGTTAAGGAACGTGCTTACCAACCACATGCTTCTGGGTTATATCCCACTGGGAGACACCTTGGTCCGACCAGAGCATTGTGGGCGGATTTGGTAGACGGAAGCTGGATGAAGCCCGTCGTATATATACATGTATATACATGTGTGTGTGTGTGTTTGTGTGTGTGCTTGCGTGTGTGTATGTGTTTGTGCATCTTAGAGTTTGTATTTGTCCCACCACTTAAATAGTTTTGGTGTGTTTAAATCCCTGTAACGTAGCGTTTCGGCAAATATGTCCATAGAGTAAATACCAAGCTTAATAATAAGTACTGGGGTCGTCTCATTCCATTACATATTCTTCAAGGCGGTACCCTAGCATGGCTGCAGTCTAATGACAGAAACAAGTAAAAGATAAAAACAAATAGACACACAAACAAAAACACGCGCGCGCACGCACGCACGCACGCACGCACGCACGCACACACACACACACACACACACACACACACACACACACACACACACACACGCATACAAGTTTTCATTTCCTTTTTTATATATACATGTATGCGTGTATGGTATGTGTATGTTGATATATGAGTATTCATAGATCATGGGAAGGATATCCGACTACGTGTTTGCAGTTTCTCGGTAAATTGTACGATCACGCTCTTGTTATTACTGTGCAAGTACTTGCTGGCACTTTAGGTTTGGTGGTACAATAGCTTTACAACTGCTTGATACAGTATATATATTGTTAATGATAGAAATATTTTGAGAGCAATATAATACAAAATAGATGGCTGGTTCTTTGAATTACAAATCTACTACAAAATTGCCATTTCTTTACCAATATCAAAATACATCTATGGGCCAATTCTTATACGCAAGCGCGCATGCACACATTCACTCACTCACTCACTCTCTCTCTCTCTCTCTCCCTCTCTCACACACACACAAACAGATATAAATGATTTTAATATTTTCTCTATGTACTGCCCCCCTTCTTATTCGACCGAATTTAATCAACCTAGTTATATGTATGTGTATGTGTGCGCGTACGTGCATGTGTGTATGTGTGTGTATGCAATATATATGAGCATATATATATATATATATATATATATATATATATATATATATATATATATATATATGTATATATATATATATATTCTTTTATTCATTTACTTGTTTCAGTCAGTTGACTGCGGCTACATATACCATAAAATATCACGATGTATGACAGGTGAATATATTTAACGTCTTGTTATACCTGGAATTACGGCTGAGTTAAAGTATTGGTGTTCTTGGGATCTGGATAAGCTAGATTTCTTTATCAGCATTGATTCGAAATGTGCAATTGTATTGAACAATGCGAAGCATGTACATTAGTGCAGGTGTGCAAAATAATTCATTATACACTGAAATCAATATTACATGATGAAGGCTACGAAACGGCTGTAATTCTAAGGAGAAGAAGTGGTTAAAGAAATATATTTACATCTGATACCTCTTGATTTTTATGGTTTATATACTCTTCATGAAATATCTTGATCGACTGGATCTCCTGTGTTAATTTACTATGTGTTCTTAAAGCCAGGTCCTCTAGAGGATCTTTTTGAGATCACCACATGATTATATGAATACAAATATTGAACTACAAATATATATATATATATATATATATATATATATATATATATATATA
>NC_068984.1:67313466-67320248 GCF_001194135.2 Octopus bimaculoides
AAAGCAACAGATTGACATCGAAACTCTCTGAAATGTTCATATTGCTTTTGGAGCTTACGGCGTGAAAGCCAAGGAGTACAGCATATCATTTCGAAATTTCTGGCAGAGTGAATTGCGTCATCGTATTGTTTTCCTCACAGACCGTACCCAACTGACGATACTATACTGTGTAGTCGACAAAATCAAAAATAAACAACGCGTATGCGCGAAATTAACAATATAAAATAGTAACAATTTACCCATCGCACCATATATATACATATGTGTGTGTATATATATATATATATATTAACATACTCATACAGACACGCATATTCACACACACACAAATATATATGGATACATTGAAAGCGAGACACGATGGGCATCCACCCATACATGATTTTATATTTACTTACATGTCTGCATGCATGTAGATATGTGTGTGTGTATGTCTGTGTATGTGTGTGTATGTTTGTGTGTGTGTGTACGTGTGTGTGTGTACGTTGGTGCGTGCGTTTCTCGCGAACAATGTTCACCAATTTTGATCTTTTGTTCAAAATTACATCCATGCATATTTTTTGATGACTTCCCAAATTTCAACAAGCTAAAATAAATTATATGCGAATAATAAATGCTATACAGCTTGAAAGATGGTTATATATAACAATAAAAATATTAAAAAAAAAAGATATTTAAGTTCTCACTTTTGAAACTGCATTTATAGCAACGACTTTTTTTTACGTATAGTACTAAAAATCGGTAAAATATTACGTGTTTTTGCATTTCAAAAGTGAAATATATAACGTGATTTTGTATGAACAGATGAAGGTTTTGCTAACGGTTGTTGGAAACTCTTCAGTTGATATCACGATGAGTAATTCTATTTTGATGTACATATGAATATTCTTACAATACAGGTTTAAAGTATCACGTTTCTTTCCATTTAAACATCTTGTAAAACTCAGAATAGCCTTTCTAGAAACTTCAGTTTCTAATAATTTTATCAACACCACTTGTAGGCGTAGGAGTGGGTGTGTGGTAAGTAGCTTGCTTACCAACCACATGGTTCCGGGTTCAGTCCCACTGCCTGGCAGCCTTGGGCCCACCAATGCCTTGTGAGTGGACTTGGTAGACGGAAACTGAAAGAAGCCCGTCGTATATATGTATACTAGCAGAGGCACCCGGCGTTGCTCGGGAATGAAATTGTTGCTTATTGGTACTTGGAAACTTTTACGAAAATTAAAATGGGGATTAAATGAAACAAATGATTTACGTGAATATCCTCACAAGAGTAATTGAAATAAATGGCGATTGTGGAACCCCCCACGCACGCACGCACGCGCACAGTATTACACATCAGATGAAATGGACGTGTGTGTGTGTGTGTGAGAGAGAGAGAGAGAGAGAGAGAGAGAGGTTTGTTGTCATGTATACGTACATGCATAAATATGCATACATCTTTGTGTATGAATGTGTGTGTGCGTCTGTATGAGAGAGAGAGAGAGTAAATACTACATACACACCGCTCTCTCACTCTGTCTCTCTCACTCACACACGCACTCATACATCCAAAAATGATGGATGCATATGACAACACACCCCTTGACTCACTCACACTGTCTCTTACAAACACACACATACATAAATGTATAAAAACATAATTACAAAGACACACGTGTGTATGCGTGCGCGCGTGCTACGTCAATACCAGAAGTTGACATTGCATCACAAGTATGTAAGCATTTGAGAGAAAAACGTCAAGATAGAGAGTGAAGCTTTTTGCCGTTGATACGTCAATACCGGGAGTTGACATTGAGAAACATTTTTAAAGAAGTGAATCATAAATATAAAGCAATATTATTTATTTTTAATTAAAAAAATCAAATGAAGAGCCTAACATTTATCCGAGGTCAAATTATTCATGCATCACAAGTATGGAAGCATTTGGTGAAATCGATTTCACGTGAAAAACGAATATACAGACATCTCTATTTTATATATTAGAATATATATATATATATATATATATATATATATATGTGTGTGTGTGTGTGTGTGTGTGTGTGTTTGTATGTATATATGTATGTATGTATGTGTATGTTTGTGTGTCTGTGTTTGCCCCATCCCAACATCGCTTGACAACCGATGGTGGTGTGTTTACGTCCTCGTAACTTATTCTATCGGCTTATTTTGCCGAACCGCTAAGTACTAGGCTTACAAGGAATAAGTCCTGGGGTCGATTTGCTCGACTAAAGGTGATGCTTCAGCATGGGCACAGTCAAATGACTGAAACAAGTAACGACTTTCGTATATTTTTATGTAAGTGCAATAAATAATATTGGAAGGTATAGTAAAATACACAGCTTCTGAAATTTCTTTTGCTAATGAAATATGAAGCTGGCGTGAGGCAAAATCGTTTTAAAAAGTATTAATATCAAATATGCTTCACAAGTCATCTAGAATGAAATGAATTCTATTTTTTTTTTTTTATCACAAGTGACATTGTATAAAATGTGACGTGGAATAAATATAAGAGTTTGAATATCTTTCTCTAGAAAAATATGTATTTCTATAAAAGTTCAGTAGGTTCCGGCATCATCCAGATCATTTTTGAATGTTCTTATTGCTTGATTATGATCTATTTTTAAATTAGATATTTTGTTTGAGAGCATTTCAAATGGGTTCATAATGAACGTCCTTACCATGGACTTTATATTTTACAAAGGAGAAATAAATAAGATGTGTTAAGAGAGGGAAAGACAGAGGAATTTCTGCCTCTCAGAATCAGGTAAGAATATTTAAGCTTGTTCTAAAAATTACAATTCCAAATGAATAATACTAGTGCCATTAATTTTTATTTTAGTCAGAAACTTATATTCTTCCTTTCTTGAAAATCACGTTAGTATAATTAAGATACACTACCATTAAATATTCAGATTAAAGATATGTGTTAATATAACCGGAACCAAAGATAGCGTTTCACTTGATAAATAGAACGAAACTGTTATGTAACTATTGACATAGAAACCGTATAGAAATGTGGAGGGGTGAAATAAACACTTCTGATACTTGCTCGAGAAAACAGCTGAAACTAACATTTATATAGAAATAATAGACGCTCAGTAAGAGACAGAGTTAAATATACATAAACCTTTTCGATAAAGGGCCAAAGCAGTATACCTATATGCATGCTTCTATGGCTATTAACACGTATAATTATACTTACTTTCACAAAGAAGTCTGCGAAGTTAACTTCGAAATAAGAGTTTGGTATTTTACATGCAGAAAATTTAACCCATCGAATTAAACAGTTGGAATTTTCAAGGAAGAAAATCCAAGTAGCAGATATCTACGTATTCAAATATTTACCGTCAAATATGTAGGGCATCTAATTTTCATAATGTTATATTGTCGATGATCTATGGGTGTTTGGCTACAAAATAGAGTGGGTTATTATATATGAGCAAGCATCCAGATATATTTTCGGTAGATTAATATATAGCTATCTTGAACCGTCCATGAATAAACTTTGTCATTAGTATTCTTCCGTTACTGCCTTCGTCAGGCTAACAGGAAGAAGGTAATCAATCCTAATTAATTATTTATTTACAATGAAAGTAATCGGTTCAATCCTCATTCTAAGCTACTTAAAACGTTCTAATTTATTAGTGAGAAATATTATATTCATACGACTTGTATGTGTATGCATGCAATTTCATGTGAATTTCAATGCCTTTGTTTTAGGTTGTTTGTATATGTTATATAGTTCAAGCCAATTCGAGTTTGCATCCAACAAATTCTTAGACATAGCGAAAAGGAAACAGAGCGGTATCCACACCAGCTGCCAGAGAATTGCGAAGGTACAGCCTATGCTGCAACTACTTTATTAGTTATTAAGACGAGAACTACTGTAGTGGTGATATTTCATTTCATCATGGTATATGCATGATGCACCATTAACATGAACACCATTAACATAAACGACCACCATAAATACCGCTTTTGGAAAGTCCATTGTTTGCGTGAGGTTCTGAAAGATTCCTGGGCATGAAATTGTTTACAGAAAATGAAGCATACACAAAGCAGCAATCATCTTTTGATATATTACAGTATTTCTCTTGCTGGTTTAATATTGGATAGGATGACCAGAAACTTAAAATCGCCAGGCTTTATATTAGATAATTTTCTAAATAGTTGTTTTGAATAGAAAAGGACTTCATCACCATCATCGTGGTCTTAGAGCACATTTTCTTGCCATTCCAAACGTATGGTGCTTTCCGGAAGTTTTGAGAGTTTTTTCAGGAGAGCCTTATATTAATTTCAAAGAGACACACACTCTAATCTCCTTTAAAGAAGGATCCTGACTCCAATGCACTTGATGCAGTGCTCCTGCCATTTTGTGAGGGCTTCATAGAAGTCCCCCAAAGAGAAGGTTTTCAGAACCCTTCTCACAATCTCCTACACCTTCAACTTGAGATACTAAAAGTCACAGGAAGCAAGGTTTGGACTGCAGGGAAGGTGAGGGACAGTTTTGATGTTCATCACTGTTAAGTATTTGGTTACCAGGATGAAATTATGGACTAGTGCAGTATCCTGGTGCCGGTACCACTGGCCCAAGTGGATGAGCTGTGGTCTATTGTGATGAAATCCTTATCAAAAGCTCCAGAATGCACTATTTGCTGATAGTCTCACCAGAGGGAGTCCATTGGATGTAGATAATGCCCTTGCTATTGAAAAAGTGGATCAACATGAGATGTGCAGTAGATGGCCTTGTTTGGCCTCTTATGTTAGCGAAAACAGATGTTCAGCTTATACAAGTTAAATAAAATTTTACTGTATACATGAGTTTTCAAATTGTTTTCATATCTTGACTGCATTCTGAAAGTTAGTCAGCTGTGACAAGCAGTATTTAGTAGGATGTGTTCAAAGTCTTGTAATAGCTGTCTCCTTCAATGTGGAATAATAAACGTTAGCAAGTCAGTTTATTAGATGTATAGTAATTATACACTGAAATTACAATAATCTAGGACAGATAACAGCCTGTTCTAAAGAAGTCTCAAAACTTCTGGAATGCATTACGTATTTCTAAGTCCCAGTCATTATTTCTAGATAATCATTGATCCTATTCTGAGTTCATCCGCTGTTTGACAGGTTAATGCTTTTATGCTGCTAGGTTTTCTAGCAGCCTTCCTAACCAGCAGAACCGGGTTGTTTACGCTGGCTAATTCACGCATGACATCTCCATATATGAACTTCTTCCGGATTACGTATTATCAGTAGCACAAAGCACAACAGACACACATGCGTGCATGGAAACACCCCCCCCCCCACACACACACACATTAGATGTTTATATTAGTTTGTCTACATATCTATATTAGAATTATTTATTACAAAATTAAATTTGGAAAATTGTAAGGTTTATACATGTCATCTACGCTACAATAGAATTTCCATGTAAATCTAATGTTCAGAATAACACAAACGTATATCGTGCGTTGTATGAAGTTGTAACGCCCTATCTGATATACAATAACTGGAGATTTGGTAAATATACTGCCGCACTTAGATGAGGCATCTTGGTAATTATTAAAGTAGTTGTCTTTTACTAACTTGCATAAACTATCGATTTTACATCCATACTATGGTAATGAAAATCTTTCTTGTAACTTTAATTCTTTAAATTGAATCAGTTAGGTTGTTTTAAAGTTTTGATAACCATTTAAAACACTCATTCTTAGCTTTGCATTCGCGTTTGATTTCTATTGTAATATATTTCGTTATACGTCTAGAGAAACCTAACCACTGACGCTAGATTATAAAGATGTCTTTCTTTAAAGGCTATCATGACACTACGAGGATGCAATTGCTTTAGCTTCAACACATTCACATTCAACGTATGAACTCAGATCAAATAAGTTGTCAAAAGAAGTAAAAAAAATTCAATTCCGCAATTAAAGGATGTAGTTTTATTTTTATATGTGATTGTTTGATTTTATTTAAAACAAATTCTTTTATTTATTCTTTTACCATTCTTAGGATACAGCTACGTAGTAGGTGTGACATTAATGTTACATAGGAAAGAGAGAGCGATGTTAAAGTTTCTCAAAACGAACGTGTATGCGGCAGTTTACATCTGATTAAGACTGATAGGAGTTACTGCGTTGGAAATCCAATACTATTTCATTCACACATATATACATACTTATACACAGGAACGCGTTTACGCATAAACATACACTCAACATATGCTGCATTGCATCTCATCCCTTAGGGCATTAAAGAAAAACTGGCATTAAATCCCTGACGTCGAGTTAACCACCTGTATTTCCTCTCTTCGTATTCAGTAATTTTAGTTTTCCGCTTGAATACTACCAAGATCGTTAGTAAGCTAGAATTTCCGTTTAATTAATTCCACGTAAATAAGCAGGTTTGTAGCGACGGCAAAATTTAAGAGATAATAACTACATTGCAAAGGAAATTTCTGCGTGGATATATATGTATGTACATATCGTTTTAGGCAGGAAATATTCGATGGCTGTTTGTACGTAGCTGTGTGCATTTATGTATAGATACATACATGCATGCATACATACATAAAGAAATCCATCGCACACGCTCATACATAAACACATGGACACAACATACAAATGTATATATACAAGTATATATGTTCAAGCATACATACATATATACATATATGCAGGCATGTTTACACACGCACACACACACGCACACTCATACACACATATGTATATGTATATGTACATGTGTGTGTATATATATATATATATATATAT
>NC_068984.1:67320267-67324967 GCF_001194135.2 Octopus bimaculoides
ATATATGTATGTGTGTGTGTGTGTGTGTGTGTGTATGTATGTATATATATATTTATATAAAAGCGTATATTAAGTATGAAGGAGACAATTGCTTGACAAAATATATTTCCCGGTTACTAGTAAATATATTAATAAGATATCTCTTGAAATTTGCTAGAAGATAAAATAAAAATACTGAATATCAAAACTAAAAAAAAAACAAACAACCTTTCAAGCAAAGGTTTCATCAAGGAAGTAGAGGGCTGAAATCGCAAATGAACACTTTCTTGCACAAGTAGTCGAAAGTCGTAGTTCTACCTGATGAAATTTACATCTAGATAAAGTAGCCAGCCATCTTTGTATTCACACCCCACCATCTTTAATAGCTTTGATAAAGGAAAGACACTGTAGTTAATGTAGTTCTGATTATTGATGCAACATAGAAGTGTTGCCTCTCATCCGGGATCAGTCCACTGCGTGGTACCTTGGGCACATGTTATCTAGAACAGATTTTTATTTAAAATGAGATCGCATACTGATTAACAAATGCTTAGAACTCCATCTAAATCCATATATTTCCAAATTCAAATTAAGTACTCCGATACTTTTGTATTATATACACTTGAATATTTTTATATTATGTATATCTGGAAGCAGAGTAAAACAGAAAATTTACTTTACCTTTTATTATAACATTTTAAAGTACATAATTTTTACATATGTCATTTCTTGCTAGGGTTGGCTACAGACAGGTAGTGAAGCAATGAATAAATGGACAGCGTTTCCTTTCGTTGTTTGAGCAGTGGATGTGAACAATATTCGATGAGAATGCAAGAACTTCACTCTATCTTAAAATTTTTCCATACCAACTCCGTCATTATTACCCCTTCATACTATTACACCTATAAGTCATTTACTGAGGAGGAGACGAGCTTATATGTAGCCATTTAGTATATAAGTGAAGGACTGCACCACGCCACCTTATCTTTTCAAGGTTTCAGAGACTGTTAGCAGGAAAGGTGGCCTTTACGCTGAAACTTATGGTTTGACCCGAAAAATTGCAAATACAAATATATTCTGTCAAATAACTTAGAGACCAGGTGGTGTTGTTGAACCTAACGACAGGTTCACACCTGTCTGATTCTAAGTGTCACAATGAATAATGCAAAACAGGCTGATGCGAACGTAATCGGAACAAATGCTGCAATGTATTTTGACATACGCTCTAACGAATCTACCAATTCTCGTATCTTAATTTGCTCACACAGAACAACACACGCTTATAAGCACACACATACCTGATAGATTTGCTCAGTCAGAGTTGAGTTGGTGCTAATCGACAAATATTGGTTTTCAAAATATACCTCCGAGGATTTATCCTTAATTTACGCCCATCAATTAAATTGCGTAATACATTTAAACTCTGCCAAGGTTGACATTACCTTTCATCCTTCCAGAATCGATAAAATAAGTATCAATCAACTGTTGATGTCAATATAATTGACTGTTACCATCCCATTTAATCCTGGCTTTGTGCCTATATTAGTAAATCTTAGTGTAATTATGTTTTCGACGGTTTCGTATACGTTTCAGCTACACCATCATCTCACTAATTGTGCATGCCAAGCGTTGGTTTTGGGAGAAGTGGGGTCGGTAGTGATAGTGTATTGTTTGTTTAGTGTATCTGTTTTGCTTTGCTTAGGGCTATGTTCTGTTGACTTATGTTTTATTTTAATATTTCTTCTGCTATGAGGAAATATGTACTATGTGAGTAGTCTTATGGTTTAGAAGATCACCTTGGTATCATGTTGTCCCGGCTTCAATCTCTGAGCCTGGCATCTTTAAAAAGGGCTTTCATCTATAGTCTCGGATCAAACCATACGTTGGATGAAACGAGGTGGACCGAAACTGAATAGAAGCCCATCAGATATATTGTATCTGTAATTTTAAGGTACTATACTATACTGTAATAACGCTTCATCTGCAGAGAATTACGTTAAGGGTATAAATGCTTATATAATGCTCGGTCACTTACATGCAGGTAAGTCGTGTGATTGAACGACTTAACTCTCATTGTCGAATGTCGGAGAGCCATCAATACCAATTGCTAAAGATGCGTCGGATCTGTTATTTTGTTGGTTTTATTATTTGGAAGTGATTGTGTAGAGTATGTGCTGTGTATGGTGCTAAATATTTGCATGGCTATGTTGTGGGAGGTGAAACATGAAGGTAAGGTGATGATTGAGTAGAATATGTGTTGTGTTTTGTATAGAGGGCATTAGAGATCATGCTATTGAAAAGTGTCATATATAGGACCAACGTTGTAGCAGCGCCATTTTTAAACATCATTAGTAGTTGTAGAGCCAGATATTTCATATTTGTTAATGTTCCAATGTTCCAATTTCCATTGGTACAGTTTCTATTTCTTATTTCCACATCTTACTAACTACAATCTCAAGTTACTCCTACGGCGATGGTTTCTCAGTAGTCTTTTCGACAATGTTTTGGATAGTATAGCTTAATAATGCTCTTATTTCCCAACTAATTACTGTGATTTCAAAAAAGACATTGGAAGAAATCTAGCGTCAGTTCATTGGAATTGTTTCAAATATAGGTCAGCTTTTTATTGTTATTTTTTCGCACAAGCTTGACGACAAGAAACACCCACCCAAACAAAAACTTTCACAGCTGCACAGAAAACACTTTCTGAAACACAAAATTTATATTGCGAAGCCAATTTTCGACATTTTGCAATAGAAAATATTTCTGTGATTTTTTCCTTTTGATATGAATTAGAGCTATTTTATGACTCTCGTTACATTATCAACAAATGCAACGGCAAAATTATACAGCTTTTCACACGTAACATAACAAAAGTGCGGAGGAATAACATTCTACATATAAAGTCTAGTAAGAGAAAAAAATACCTGAATACTGTGTTCTGCTCCAGAATTTCATCCAATTGTCGACATAACTCTGCTGCACGAAGAATGGAGCTGTTTTGTATGCCTTCTAATAACGAACAGGAGGAAGCTTTGGTCGACATGCAGGATGGTTTGTTGTCACTCAAATGAGGTGAGGTATATTGTAATGTCGGCCTGCTCTTGGGCACTGTGACCGAGGCAAAACAGCAAATGGAGATAGTGGGAAGCTATATTGCTTGTAAGTATAGACTGTAGTATATAGGTTACACTAAGAGTTATTAAGAATGACAATGAATACCGTCTATCTCGTTGTCACCTTTGTTGAGCAATATAGGAGTAGATTGAGGACAAGGAACAATGATAACAAGGTCATTGTTACATCACGGTCACAGGAACTGGAACAATAGGATTGGTGATATAGAGTAAAAAAGGTAGCACGTTACATGTGTTACGACAAAAGTTAATTCAGTGTCGTCTGTCATGTATTACTGGACAGGCAAAAAAAGCGAGATTGACTAACTACAAGAACAGTCCCAGAGGCTGGTGCTTCAATGACTCAATCACTCAACGCATCCGAAATTGTGGTGAGTATCGCCTCGGCCTCTGTTCCAGAAATGGAAGCCCCTCGTTGTACTTAAATGGTACTTATATCAGTATAAGTTAAGTAATAAGTTTGTTGTGATTGCCTACAACACTCTTCCAAAATGAGTTGTTTTTTGTTTATGCCTAAAAAATTTATTACCGTGGTCTTTGGAACAATATTATAGAGAAAAAGAAAATCACTTGCCGTATTTCCTTGCGGCTCCTTAATGTTTAGTTCAAATTTAGTCGGTTCTGATTTTTTCCATTTTGTTCCTCTAAGGTATATCAAACTCTATTAGTCAAGCAATGGGATAAATTCAATCCATTCAGTAATATAACTGGTAGACTGTATGACTGGTGGAAAGAATTATTTGTATTTAAAGCGTAGATAAAAATGGCAGATACTATACAGTGCCGGGGAAAACCTACACCTATTCAGTATCTCGTTCAGCAACGTTACGTGTTCAAACCCCAATAGGATTGGCCTTGTTTTTCACTTCCTGCGGTCGAATATACGTGCACCCGTTATTTACTGGTAAGGATTCGGTCGATTGCACCAGTTTATAGCTAAATTTATATCCTTGAGTCAATGTAAGAAAACCTATTTATTATTATAAGTAGTGTTATTAGAAGTTAATATTTTTATTATTGCAATTGATGCGGCATGCATCGTTATTGCAATGCCTTCACTCAAAATAATTTGTGTGTTTGTGCAGTTTAGGAACGAATTGTCCTCTTAAGAGATATTTATTCGCTATTTCAGAGTCCTTTTTGTCATTAATGGCCCATTAAGTGGATGAAGCACTCTGTTATGTAATTCAGAAAATACTAATTTGGTTTTCTGAAAGCCATTTGTAACTGATTATTCCAGGGAATACCATTCTTTGTATTATGATAATGGAATTTGTATTTCGTCAATAGACATCGCGTTTTTTAAAACCTGTAACCTATACCGATTTATATTCACAGTGCCAGGAGTAATCCATAAGCGATTGGTAAAAAAAAAGCTATATATTCCATTGAAAATTCCACCATAAATATGATAGATTTATGGATACGTTTTCAATAAAATCAGTTTTATATATCCATATATACATATGTGTGCGCATGTGTGAGTGTGTGTGTGTGTGTGTGTGTGTGTGTGCGTGCGTGTGAGTGCGTGTTTGTGTGTGTGTGTGTGTTTATGTCGGTATATATATATATATATATATATAT
>NC_068984.1:67325233-67327777 GCF_001194135.2 Octopus bimaculoides
TCTAGGCAAAAGGCCCAACATTTTTGAGGAGGGAGCCGAAAGGATAAAAGACAAACTCGACCTCGGCGGAAATTGAACTCAGATCGTATAGACAGACGAAAGACCCGTAAGCATTTCGCCCGGCGTGCTAACGTTTCTTATTTCTTTATTTCCCACAAGGGGCTAACATAGAGGGGACAAACAAGGACAGACAAAGAAAGGGATTAAGTCGATTACATCGACCCCAAAGCGTACTGGTACTTAATTTATTGACCCTGAAAAGATAAAACGCAAAGTCGACTCGGCTGAATTTGAACTCAGAGCGTAACGATAGACGAAATACCGCTAAGCATTTCACCCGGCGTGCTAACGTTTCTACCAGTTCGCCGCCTTGCATGGCGAATAACTAAGATTATAATGGCCCTCAACAATATTTTGTGTCTTTGTTATTGTGTGGTGTATGCGTGTCTTTATACATGGGTGTGCGCACATTTGTGTGCGTGTGTATGCTGACTCCAACAACAGATTACGCTTTTTCAATCAGCCTAATTTTATAGTAAAATAAACGCAGGGAGGGTTTGTACCGAGATAAAAAATTAAACAAAAGGAAAACTAACAATAAAATATTAGACATTGTCCAAATTACTCAACCAGCAGCTGAGGAGCGTGTGATTTCATAGAATATTAATTTTTCCTTTTAGCAAACATTTTATAAACCCCAGAGTGTTGAAACATAATGATGATCCTATCAGAACCTGAACTCCGTACCTAGAAGGAAATAACAGGATTACAGCAAGGCATCATTCTGACAGTAACATTTCCAGCTCTCGATGAGAGTTTTGGTTTGTGTCTCTAAATATTGATTTCTAATAGTGGTACAAAGCAACACATTTTTATAGCGGAGTATAATCGATTTTATCGATTGAATTCTTCTATAAAGGAGGAGTGATTTGACTGACTTTTCTTTTATCGACCATGGATGGATAAAAGGATAAGCCGACTTAGGTTGCATTTCAAACTCTGTTCGTTAAAAGATGAAACTAAATACAGCTAGGGATTTTCCCCAGCAATCTACTTTGTCACACTAAAATCCTTTAGGTTTCTCGAAGTATACGAATGTAAAATTTAGTAAAGGGATTCGTAAAGATGAGAAATTTACATTGTGGTGATATATGAATATATAATAAAGTTGTACGTACTTATCTTTTGCCTGCTGTGTGTTCCGAAACGCTATTGTTTATTGCCAACAACGAGAGTAGAGAAAATCTAATTTATACTTGCAGCAGTCGAACATTTATCTTAACGAGATGAATATCCGTAGCTTAAAATATTCATATAGAAACAACTTTTATGTATGTATGTATGTATGTATGCATGTATGTATGTATAGGTATTTACGTATGGTAGCACATATATTTGTGAATGTATTTATATATTCTTCTATTCTTTTATTTGTTTCAATCATGCTGGAGCACCGTCTTTACCCGAACAAATCGACCCCAGGACTTATTCTTTGTAAGCCCAGTACTTATTCTATCGGTCTCTTGCCGAACCGCTAAGTTACGGGAACGTAAAC
The DNA here is from genome assembly GCF_001194135.2 of Octopus bimaculoides. Lineage (NCBI taxonomy): Eukaryota > Metazoa > Mollusca > Cephalopoda > Octopoda > Octopodidae > Octopus > Octopus bimaculoides. The sequence continues at coordinate 67,326,789 of NC_068984.1, forward strand.
ACACCAACATAAGTGGTCAAGTGATGGGGGAGGTGAAACATAGACGCACAAACACACACATACACATATACGACGGGCTTCTTTCAGTTTCCGCCTACCAAATCTACTCACAAGGCTTTGGTCGGCCCGAGGCTATAGTAGAAGACACTGGTCGAAGGTGCCACGCAGTGGGACTGAACCCAGAACTATGTGGGTGGTAAACAGTCTACTTACTACACAGCCACGCATGCGCCTAATATATATATATATATATATATATATATATATATATATGTATATGTATGTATGTATGCTTACATAGACTCGGCTACCAGCTATACACTTTCTAGTTCATTCATACTCATAAAATATACACTAAAAGTGTGAATACAAAATATACTCAACACGTAAGCACAGTAAGAATTCTTTTACAAATCGTGACAAGGCAGAGTTCTTTTAAATAGAGATCTAAAATAGACTTTCTATTTCAATTATACAGGAAAAGTGATTCTATATTTTGAGTATTGAATACAAACGTAAACTCGACAATTTTAGAACAAGACATACTAAGAGCTGTGTGTGTGGACTGGATAAGAGTAATACGCCGTCGACAATATGTGAAAATGTGGATGAAGTAAAGATTCCTCCAAGAATTTGCAATAAATTCATTCATCTGGAAGAAAATACATTATAAAACTTTCATGAACTTCGGGATTCAAGAGAGTTTCGGAAGATTAGTAACATTGCCTACGAAATTTGTATGTACTTTTATCATCTACTACTTACAATTCCTTCCGAAAGACATTGTAAATCGGATACGGAATTGCGAGGAATAACATTTATCGATGCATAACAAATGGCACCTTTAAATAATTAATCGATTTACAAAAGAAGTACACTGAATCATCACACTAAATCATTATGTATGTATGTATGTATGTATGCATCCATGTATGTACATATGTATATATTGTATATATATATATATATATATATATATATATATATAT
>NC_068984.1:67328186-67329503 GCF_001194135.2 Octopus bimaculoides
TATATATATATATATATATATATATATATATATTAGCAGAATGAAATAAAAGTCCAGGGCTGTGAAAGTTTTCAGAACATTCGTAAATTGGTCTTACAGCTGTTTCCGGGTTATTTATATATTCCTTCATCAGAGACGGTGCGAGAAAATGTAATACTTATTATAGAGAAGAAGATATGAAATGCAGAGTGAAGTCCAGGAATGAAAACAAACGTGAGATATGTAAGGATATTGAATCTGCAGTTCTATTATTTAATCAGTATGGTGTATATATATGTTCCCTGCACCTTGTGTGTGAGTTCCAATGGTATTTATAATTGGTCATTCTAAGTCTTGTAAAGGTGTTATTCGATCGAGGTTTTTTTTATAACGTGACTTAAAAGTTGGGGATGTATTTGTAAAGTCATATCAAAACAGTAAGAGAGAAAAAAAGGAAGAGAGATAAAAAGGAGAGAGAGACAATGAAGAAATGAAGAAAGAGAAGGTGTGCTAGCTTGTGGTCAGGAGAAAAGGAGAAAAGGAAGGGAGAGGTGAGGGTAAGATAGAGAGGAAGAGATGAGAAGGTAAAGAGTAAAGGAGTGTGAGGTATGATGTGATAGAGCTTAAGGGATGGGCAGAGCGAGAGGGTGTAAGGGTAGTAAAATTGAGGTGGAATGAAGAATTAGGAATATAAGTAACTTAAAAGGATAGGTTAGTGGTGAGTAGAAGAAGAATGTATATCTATGAAGATCTTAACACACGTACGTGTATGTAGACATTTACTTACATCAACACATACATAGGCATACACAACTCTTGTGTGTTACATGCATTCACGCATATACACACATATATGCACATATACAAAATTATACGTGTGTGCATCCATATATATTATCATACCTGCACATATATGTATATATACCACGCATATATGAATACATACATACATATATATGAGCGTATATATATATATATATACATATATATATAATAAAGTAAAGCTGTGGAATATCGTACGAGTGGAAATATATGTGAAAGAAGGTTTGAAAATGCACTTATTTTAAAGATATTTATTTACTTAACCGGTTTCACTTTTTTAGGAAAAGATTATCAAAAGTCTTTGAGAATAATAGAAAATGTTAAAAAACAGTTTGAGTATTAAAATGCATATATACATTCTTTGATGATAATAAGAGGAATATATTTAAAGTATAAAGCGTTGTATGAGCTTTGTAGTGTTACATACTAATTATCACACATTCTCTGATAATAAGATGAAAATGTTAAAAACAGTGTAAGTATGAAAATACATATATGGAAAAATACATATACATA
>NC_068984.1:67332276-67334260 GCF_001194135.2 Octopus bimaculoides
TATTTGAATTTGAATGTAATGACGGACGAACTGCCACTAAACAATTTACCCGAGGAGCTAACCATCCTGCTAGCTCGTCGCTTTACACATGTAAATGTATTAACGTATATTTTTGATAGGTATAAAATATATGGGCGCAGACCTTATTGTTCCTTGGCAGCCATCAATTATCTTCAATTATCTCAATTATCTTCACTTGTCCTAATCTGTCTACCATCTTGTGAGTGGATTTCTAAGATGCAAAATAAAATCACGTCGCCCCCCCCCCCACATTTACACACGTATGATCGTTTGTTTCTGTGTTCGTAGGTCCCTGTCTCGATATCACACAATAGTTATAAGCAAGTCTTCTGTGATAAGAATTATTGCCCCTCTATACGTTTCTACTATTAACCAGCACTCTTCACTTCATTGACAAATACTTGCGGTCAAGATATGTTCCGATTACTACATTTAATTTATGTATTTGCAGTACACCTACCAAACATAGTTCAATATACTATCTTCCAACGTAACGTAGAAATCTTACACTATAGGAGGAAATTTAGATTAGGGATATACAATAAGAATAAAATCGGTTAGAAGCTTTATATCAATAGTTCGCCAATAGGGTCCATATAAAACTGTTGATGGTCCACTCAACAAAGTAATAAATTAGGGGTTCACAGTTGTATTTTAAGGCCACCTCAAAACATTTTGCTTTAGATGTTGATATACTGGTACGTATTGCAAGAAACAGCAAGGTTTCTTTCGTGAACGTTTTACATTGTTCAACCTACACAATTTAATGTGCGAAAAACTAAATTGGAATTGTGAAAGAAATATCTATAGAAGTAGTTTCTAAACATCGACTAACAATGAAGTCCACCAGAATAAATTAGTAATCAAAGGGGACCGTCGATAAAAAATGATTGAAAACCCCTGCTTATATTAAAACTAGTGGTATATTACTCCTTTAACGTAATAATTACAAAGTGATCAGCCTTAGGTGACAACATGTTATAAAATAATTGCATTCACGTTCATAGTACATTGACGTTGAATGCTAAAAATTACTTAAACATGAAATCAACGTATGCTGAACCTATTACATCTATATTCAGAAATGTACCCTTCCATCAACATTTTGGCAAAGATATAAATGATCCTAGAGAACCGTTATTAATTAGAAAACTTAATATTTCAAGAAAAACCTGGACTAATAAATTGGTTTTAAATAAACAATAATGAAGGAAAAATAAATGTAGTTATTTGACTATTTGATACGGGTGTTTGTAACACTCGCCAGTCCTTTATCAATTTCCTGTTTGTCTAAATTTTTACGTTTAAATAGTATTGCAAAATGCTAAAATCATGGAATAAAAGTACATATTAATAATAGAAAATATTTAAAATTAATGATACTGAAACTACTTGTTTTATAGGCGCGTTGAATAGGTTAACATATTTTCTGCATTTGGACACTGTTTCATTTACAGATTATTTAGAACAATCGTAGCCTCCATCACTTGGGATTCGTTAGAACACTTAATGCTGGAAATTCAAATGTCTTAATAATTTCCTTTCATTAATTTCTCTATTAGTGTACAGGGAAATATAACATAGCCTTAGCAAATTATTGTTACTTTATTTTATTTCTTTCGCTCAATTAATTTGCTATCGCTTGACTTTTAATTTACCGTAACCGTTTTGCTTTAACTGCTAGCTAACACTTAAAACTGGAAAACACTCTATTATATTTACTGAATTCCCCTGCTATATCTCCTTATCTGGTCTTAAAGTGAATTTAAATCTTTGAATTTTTTAGACTCTTGCTATATGTTGTAACCTACCACTTAAAAGTCAAGTGTGGCTCTTAACTTTCATACTAATCATACATACATACGTTCATATATACACATACAAACACATATATATATATGTACAAACATATATATATATATATATATATATATATATACAAACATATATATATATATATATA
>NC_068984.1:67334963-67338447 GCF_001194135.2 Octopus bimaculoides
ATATATATATATATATATATATATATATATATATATATATATATATATATATACACACACATACATATATATAATGATTCTACTGACTTTCAGCTTTTCAGTTTAGCTCATTTCCCACGCCTTATCAAATTCTGTTAGTTATTATGGAAATTTAGAATGAGCTACGTTCTTGCAATTCAAAATATTGCATTAAGTTTAATACATTCGAACTTTCGGCTCATCAGTAAATTTTCTGTTACTTTGTTCACCCAGTGGTTCAAATAGCTTCAACAATATTTTTCCTTTATAATTTTAGATTCTATTCTGACGTTCTCTCTTGGCACATAATTCCAAAACGCATCGTTATTTCGATTAAATTGCATGTGACTCATATTTTCTTTTATCCCTCCTTTCATAGAACGTAAGAAACATCCGCATACAAAATATCATTATTTATAGCTCTACAAGATTAAATTAGATTCGACCTCACTGGTCTTATATTCTTAAGCTCATCATATAACCACAGTATATTTCATGCTTGTTTAGAATTCCAAGTGCATTGCTATTTGTAGCTCCCATCCTCATAAAAAACAGTCAAAAGTTGATTGTCTGGTGAGGCAAAAACAAAAAGTTCAAGGCATTTATGCATCTTGGTATAATAATTATTCGGTTATTTGCATAGTTCTAGACATCAGATATCTTCAATATCAGACTGTCTTTTCTTTATCGATATAAGATAGATGAAATATTTCTTTATGCATCAGCGTATTCAAGCATGAATCTAAGTAGTTGTGATGTTTTCAGTACATAATACAAAACAGCAAACGGTGATGATAGATGTGCTAATGTTTTCAGTATGTTCGTTTAGGTTTCGCTAAATATTTACATATGCCATTGGCTTTTTGTAAACACTATATCATATTTGAATGTAGTATAATACAGAGGAAGTTAAGATAAATAATTTTCCTACGAGATTTTTGCCTATCATTTCTCCTTAAAACATTAACTCCGTGTCCTAGAAGCCAGTGATGTTGGTAAATATCGATACAAAATAATATGATACGTTCCATGAAGCATTTCAAATTCTACCAAATAATACCTAAACATTTCATCTATTAAAGAACATCGATATTACTCAGAGTGAAAAGTACCAAACTAGATGTATCATAATATTTAGTTCGTTTCCTCACTTAATATGAAACGGGTCTGTATTTGAACATTAAATAACGAAAATCATGAAACTTCGATGGATGCACGGTTTACAACATTTCTGTCTTTAGTTATTCGGTTTCTGCCTACTTCCTCTACGTCCAGTAAATATCACAGACAAACGAGTTAAATATATTCGTCTATTTAATTATGTATTTTAGAATTCGGACGGGTAAGTGATGCCTTCCTTCTCTCCTAGGTTGGTAGAATAAGTAACAGTTGAACACTGGGGTCGATGTGATCGACTTATTCCATTCTCCGAAAAAGCTGGCCTTCTACCAAAATTTGATATCAATATGTATCAGTACTGCTGCTGCTATTGCTGTTGCTGCTACTACTACTATCACTACTACTACTACTGCTACTCTCCTTCCTTTGCTTGCCTCATTTCTCTTTCCTTCAAACGATTGCAGCTGGAACCCAACACAAATACTAAATAACAATAGGGTTCATGGAATATTCTTACTCCCATACATCTGGTTTTTATTGGATTTCGTGTTTCATTTAGGTTTATTGCGAGTTTATAGAGAATTTTAAAGTTCATTTTGTCGTAGGCGTTATTTTTGCTGCTACGCACATGCATAGAGTGTGTTTTCATTATGTGCAGTAGAATAGGGTCGATATATTTGTTGAAGTAAATAAGTGCTGACACGTTTGAATGCATGGATACTATGCATCTCACAAACTCGAAGCTATAATGAAATTAGGAGGTTTGGTCGCATTAATCCATTGGAAAAAGTTGATTATTGTTAATCGATATGTTAAGAATACAGATACATCGAATGCACATAGCTTTACATTCAAACAAGACACACAGTCCGTCTGTAATGATTCTCAATAAAGTGAAAATCTCCAACAGAAATAAAGCATATTAAATCCGATTAAATAATTGACTCCTCAGAGGAATAGCATCTGCTATGCAGTGTTAATTCAGTTATATGATGTGTCGGTATTATTATTGATGATATGCTTAAGAACTATAACTTGCTTCCTTGTGAAAGTTGCAAATTTATAAACAGTATATTGATGTAGATCTTTATATGACTGTCTCTCTCGAGATCTTGTGTTGACAACGCATTGTACATTCATCAATGAACTCCCACATGAAGACAGATAGAGGAAAACATTCCAATACATATTGGCAAATGTAGACGAAGCATAGGATGCAGTTGTCGAGGTAGGGAAGGATGAAGTTTTATGGTGCGCGGCTTTATAATAATGTCAATCTTGATTCTAAAATTCCCGGTGAATGTGTTAGTATCTCGTTATAAATCTACTATATCGTTCTATTTTAGTTATTCTTAATGTATTTCAAATTAATTATTGATAAAAAAAGGTATTAGCATTTTTCTAGGTATTTCTGTTATCCTTGACTCTAACCGCTTTCTTTCTTTCTTTCTTTCTTTCTTTCAAAATTATAAAAAAGCAAACATACAAGAGACGTTCAAAACCAATGCTATTAATTTGAGTCTGAAGGAAGAATAGACAAAGTCCTCTCACAATTGGTAGAGAAATGGACAGGGGAGTTGAAAAGAGAAGAAAAGGAATAAAAACATTACCCGCTAAAAACGTACGCGTGAGTGAAGCAATGGAATAAATTAACGCACCAACATGCGTGCCACATGCGATATTTATGGCAGTTTATCAAAATTAGCAATCATTTTCATATGTAGATCAGAAACATTGGACTCCTATGTTTCTCAAGCCACTGTCTGGAGTCATATTGTTAGGATTGTTAACAGTAAAATCACGTGTTCTGGCAGCTCCGACGGGCGTAGCAAACGGTTCTCGTGTGTCAATGTTATAATTAAGAGTGCTTTTATGCACCTCTAATCAATATGAGAGTTCCTCTCAAGGTAAGTAACAAAATATGCTATGTTCTAACAAAACCTGTATTTTAAGTCAGAGATAAAGATTACCTCCTGGTATTCATAATACCTCTGTCGCTAGTAATTATTTTTTAATTAGCACACTAGATATTTGCGACATCAGTGTTTGAACATACACTGATATTCTATGTATCGTTGACGGGAGATTCAGATCTTGTAATGGTACCGGATGACTGCCATTGAAGTGCTCGAGTTGGAGCAAAAGCACATGATCTGGGTGTTTTCAATGCCGTAGTAGACGGTTCTCGTGTGTCAGTTATATAAATAAGAGTGCTCTTATGCACCACGAGTCAATATGAAGGTCATCTCAAGGAAAAGAAACGTTATCTTCTGCGTTCTAACACAACCTTATTGTTAAGTTGGAAATAAAGACAAAGATTATCATTTATATAAAGATATATATATAT
>NC_068984.1:67338489-67360401 GCF_001194135.2 Octopus bimaculoides
ATATACTGAACTAAACATTAGCTGTATAAGATGGTATTTGCAGTATGTAACATATATTTATATGTATTATAATTATGTTACGGTATAAACATACATACATACATACAAACATATATTTTTCTCTCCCTTTTTTCGTTCTCTCTTCCTTTGTTTTCCTCTTAATATTTTCTGTCGAAGTACTTAAGCTCGAAACATCAAGAACTGTTCCATTCTTCCCGAGCGTCAAACTAATACACCTACTTGTTGTTCCCTCATCTGCCTTCGTCTTTTGTTTTCTATAAATTTGAACTATATATATATGTGAGTGTGTGTGTGTGTATGTATTTTTATGCATATATATGATACATATGTGATTATATACGTACATACATGCTTACATACACACACACACACACAAATATATGAACACCTTCACACACACACAAAACTGAATCAATCCCTGATTATATGTTTCTCTGTTTTGCCAAATTATCAAAGAATGATCAAAAACCGATCGCTAACTTAAGAACTTCGAGGGTAACAAAATTTAATTATCATAAAGAACTTTCTCTCACAATCTACAGTTTTTGCCAGTCTACCGTATTTTGGAGTAACGCTAGTGATTTTGTGTATTGTAATGTGCTGATAATATACTCTGTTTACATGTACACTTACTTTTAACAATCTGAATTTAAAAAAGACAAAGTAATTACACGTAATTATTCTTGAATATTCACTTGGTTAAGTCAGATGTAGTTGAGAAGATAATTCTTTCGTATAAACAAACGAAATAAATTATTAACTTGGCAGCACGTTAAATCTACATAAGCAGCTGATTCCTTCCCGAAGTGGAGAGAGTATTTGGAATTAATTTATTATAGGTATTTTCATCATCGTATTTTCACAACATAGATATGCAGCAATTCTGCAACATGAGTGAGAATAATTCCACCGGCACTAAGAGTCATAAATGAGAATATATGCTTCTTGGTTTACAATCTCTTGTGGTTTAAGAATTCTTGATGTGTTACCTTACAGTAATTAATAATCGAGTTTTAATAGACACGTCGTTGAAGTCTTATTACACTACAGACACAAACGCACTCACACATGCTCGTCACATACACGTTTCTATATGCAGGCATAGATGTATTATATACATACATTTATACATACACAAATTTATATTCTCATATATATATATATATATATATATATATATACACACACATATGTATATATATATAGTCACAATGAGAATATTCAAACCTCTTATAGGGATATTTATCCAAGACACTGGTTTAACACATTAAGTTTTGAAGAGAAAATCCTTCAATGCATATATTGTATAGGATATCGTGAAATATCAGACGTTTTATTAGTTGGCGAACAGAGAGAAGAGATCTAATGGATACAACTGAATCCATTAATTAATAAACATATTAACCAACTATTGTTTTTTTTTTCTCAAATAAGATCAAAATTACAATGCATACATAAAAATATACTTTCGCATTTTAAATAACTTATAAGGAAAATCGTCAGTGTTTACAGAGGACAATAATAATTACATTAGGATACTTTCGAAATATACAGAATATATAATCATGTTTACTGTGCGTGTATGTATACATGCACACATAGTATGTATACATACACACATTGTAAACATGTCTATATATTCCGTATATTCCGAAACTATCCTAATGTAATCATTATTGTCCTTTGAAAACACTGACGATTTTTCTTATAAGGTATTTAAAATGCGAAAGTATATTTCTTTGTGTAGTCTTTGTAATTTTAATCTTATTTGAGAAATGGAACAATTGTTGGTTAACATGATGAATTAATAAATTAATTTGTATCTATTAGATATTTCTGTTTCTTAACTCAATATATATACAGGGGTTAGACAAAATAATGGAAACACCTTAAAATTTCAAACAAATTTATTTTAATATGTGGTAGGATCACCTTTGACAATAATTACAGCTTGAATTCTACGAGGTATGGACTCGTAGAAAGTTTGAATTGTTTGTCCATTCTTCAGCTAAAACACTCTCCAGTTCTCATAGTGATGATTGTGGAGGATATCGACTCCTTACTTGTTTTTCTAAAATGCACCATAAATGTTCAATAATATGGAGATCTGGGGACTGTGGTGGCTAGATAATATGTTCAACTTCACAGAATCTTCCTCGTGCCATTCAATAACAAATTTTGCTGTGTGAATTGGTGCATTATCATCCTGAAAGATTATATTTCCCTCTGGAAACAGTTCCGCAACCATAGGATGAATTTGATCAGATAAAATACTTAAATAGTCTTGACTATTAATTCTGTCATGAAGGGAAACCATTGGGCTGGCGGATTTCCAAGGTATAGACCCCCAGATCATCACAGATCTTCCTCCATGTTTAACAGTTGGAAGAAGGCAGTCTGGCTCAAATGCTTCTTTTGGCTGTCTCCACACGTATACTAAGCCGGCGTCGGAAATAAGGTAAAGGATGACTCGTCCGAGAAAATAAGATTCTTCCACTGCTCTAGTCACTAATTCTGTAGGTTTTTACTCCACTATAAACGCTTTGCAATGTTTGGTTTTGAAAGTAGTGGTTTTCTGATTGCAGACCTCCCATGAAATCCGGCTTTGTGCAGCTCCCGGCGAACAGTTTTTGTGGAATCTGGGTTCACCAGGTGGTCATTAAGCTCTGCAGTAATTTTGGGAGCTGTACTTTTGTGATCCTTTCTAATAATTCACGTATTCGTCCGACAGTCCCTATCTGAATGTTTTGGTTTTCTTCCAGAGGTTTGCTTCTACGAGGAGGTTTTTCCTTTTTTCTTAAAGGCTGTCATTACTTTCGAGACAATACATCTTGATACACCAAACATTTCGGCTGTTTTCATTACGCTAGTACATGCCATACGAGCACCAACAATTTGACCTCTTTGAAAGTCCGTTAGATCTGTCATCTTAATTGAATTTTAATTACCCTTTTTCTGATGATATCTGAAAAGAAACAGCAATTTTGGCAAGCCATATTAAGGAGCACTAATAATAAATAAAAAAAGTATAAAAATAAACAAGCTTTTGACAGTTTTATAGATATTCCAAAATTATGATGCTATGATGCTATGTGTTCCCATTATTTTGTCCAACCCCTGTATATATATATATATATATATATATATAACTGTGCGCGTGCACGTGTGTATTAATAGATGTGCAAATGTATATACGCTTATATACATATATATATACATATATGAATATATATACCCAATTACATTAACAGCCGTCCGTTCATAGTATTTTCTTCAAACTAGTTATATCTGTTCTTCTTTGCTGGTACATACATGAATTTAATAGTAATTTGATTTAATAGTAATTCCAATTTGACGAAACGTAACAGCGTAATCCAACGGAAAAATATATCAATAAATTACACGCAGAGTGCTTATCGCACCGAAAAATTACTTAGCAGCTTTTGTTCCGACTAAATGTTCTGAGTTCAAATACCAACGTAGTTGACTCTGCCTTTCATCCGTCCAGGTTCGATAAAATAAGTACCAGTTGAACAGTAGGATCGATGTAATTGACCGAAATTGCTGGCCTTATGTCGAAATTTGAAACCAATAAAATACACACGGGCAGGTTATTTGAAAGCATAGATGTTGAAAGTGATACAGAACAAGTTTTCTGTATTGATTATCGAAGCGTATATAGCATTGTCATGACGTAGCTTTAAGGGGTCAATTGTCGAGTGAAAGAAGAGGTTTAGCCCCTAAAATATTTTGAGCTGGGAAAGATGCGAGTGAAGTGAGAATTATCAAACATCAAAATGCGCCTGTTAAATGGATTGCAAAATCTATGGATATGCCCCCATATTGGGTAAGAACGTTACAGAAAAACCTTGAAGTGTTGCAAAAAGGAAGCGAAGATTTCGAATGCTATGAGGAAATGAACTATTCGGTCGACAACCAGCTTCTTGTGGAAGAAACTTCTACGAATTTTTCAGTTCAAGGCAGATATATGCGTAACAAAACTGAAACATTGAGTTCTTCTGCAAAATCAGTTTTCATTGTGTAGTGAACAAATTCTTCGAAACCCTTTTGCCTATTTTCTTAGAGAGAGAGAGAGAGAGAAAGAGAGAGAGAGAGAGAAAGAGAGAGAGAGAGAGAGAGAGAGAAAGAGAAAGAGAGAGAGAGAGAGAGAAAGAGAGAGAGAGAGAAAGAGAGAGAGAGAGAGGGCGGAGAGATAGAGGGCGAGAAAAAGATAGAGAGAAAGATGTGGAGTGCGAGATTTAGAGGGAGAGGTTGTGTGTGTGTGTGTGTAAGCCTGCACGATTACAATTAGTGCCTTCCTTTTAACATGATCATCAGCTGCAAAGGACTATTGGCCTTGGTGATACAGAATGTACGAAGGGGACATTTTGCTCAACGATCTTCCAAACCAATACAAAAATAATTCTTTCGAAGGCCAGCAATTTTGTTCAACCAGTATTCACTTATTTTTTCTACATCGAAAGATTGAAAAGCAATGTCTACCTCGGTGACTCAGAACGTAAAGCCAGAAAAATTGCTGCTAAGAATTTTGTGCGGCTCGCTGATTAATTTTCCAGCTCACTGGCTAAATTCTGCAATAAATAATCATTTCTGCTACAGGCACAAGACGTGAACTTATTTTATTGACCCCGAGTGAATGAAATGTAATGTCGACCCTCAGCAGAATTTGAAAACATAAGGTAAAGGCTCAGCACTTTGTCTGGCATGCTATCGATTCTGTCAGCACGTGGCCTTAAATCCAATAAGTAATAATTAAATATATTTCAAGTGAAAAAATTCAACAGCAAACTACTTTCATGGACGGACACACACACACACACACACACACACACATGTATAGTTGTATATTTGAGAAGTAACATGAACGCAAGCATAAATTCTTTGTTCCTACGTATATATTTCTGTGTGTTTTCCGGTGTGTATGTGTGCATGTAAGTGTACGCGTACATGCTTAATACACTCGCACACACAGGCATGCAAGTATACGTACATATTAATGTGCGGGTAACTGAGCGCCTGTTATGTATGATTCGTATTACCGAGTAAACATACATTTACTTGTATACGCTTGGGTATCAACTTGCATTCTTCTTTGTGTAACGTCCCAATCTTCAAAGAGATCCCGATAAAATAAATGTCAGCCTGAAAAACTGAGTGTTGATATCGATATGGTTTTATCAGACTCGTGAATGCAATATGTCAACATGACCGCAGTCCAATGAGAGTAATTAGTAAAAGAAATGAAACGAAAACTAAATAAATTTGTAATCTCTTGTATGGCCCTAAAACAATTTTACACTGCAAGTAAAGATTTCTAACACAAACATAAAATATTACTAATGGGTGTGACGTTGAATAGCGTATTAGATCGACTCAGCATTTGTACTTATTTTATCAACTCCAGAATAACGGAAAGCAAATTTGAGTTCAGTTAAATTTAAACTCAAAAGGGAATGGATGAAACAAAATATCACAAGGAAGTATTGTCTGCCACTCAACAAAGCCTGTCATATTGCTTCTTATTGAAGACAACAGAATATCAACTTAACATGGATTAGATTACCGTTATAATTTCTTTAGGCACATTTCGAGTTTTAACTTTCAAAGGCTTATAACAAAGCTATCGTTATCAACTGGTGTGAGAAAGAAGAGGAATATAATAGAAGAGGAAAATAATGCAAGATAATAATGTAATTGTAGTACATATTAAGACATATAAAATGAATTTTGAACAATCATTATGCATTTTCCATTTAGGAGAAGAAAGCACCCTTCTCTTTAATACCCGTAACAATGTCTTACATGCCATTGCTGTATTGTCATGATAATGTTAAGGTTGTATGGTTTTTAGATATATATATTTTTTTTATTGGATTCTCCAGAAAACGTTAGGAGATTTACAATTGATTAGGGAATTGCACATTTAAACGACGTAGTTTGCTTCGAAAAATATTAGAATATCAATAGGGCTATTGAATTTTTATTTCTGATAATGTTAATGATGATGGGAATATAATATGATACTACTATTGATACTAGTAATAATAATGATATTAATAACGATGATTATGGCGATAATGATGATGATGATGATGATTATGATGTTGATAATGATGATGATGGTAATAATAATAATAAATTTTGTTCGTAACAGTTCACAAAACTGCAGTTGATTGTGATGTGGAAACATGCAATATAAATAGGACGATTGCTGTAAGAACATCGTCAAAATAATTTCTTTTAACAAAGTACAAGGTTGAAGACTTCAACAATAATAGTTAACATTACTACTGCTGCTTCTACAACTGTTACGGACGATAGTGTGCTATATTTTATTAATTTTTACTTGTTTACGGATGTATTGATATTAACAACAACAATAATAATACTTTCTCCTATAGACACCGGTTTGGAATGTCGTGGGGGAGGTAAGTTCATTACATCATCCCCAGCGTTCAATTAATACTTATTTTATCGAGCCCAAAGGATGACAGGCAAAGTCAAGCTCAGCGGAATTTGAACTCGTGCTGACGATTCTTGCCGTTCACCACTTTTAAAGCAACAACAATAATAACCTTTTTTGTCGACTACAGCAACGCAGCAGTACAACAAAAAGCTTGTGTGTCTATCTATCTATCTATCTATCTATTTATCTGCTCCCACACACACACACACACCCACACACACACACACACACACGCACACACACATATATGTATTGAACGCAAACTTCGAAATATCGAGAAATACATGGCTTTATTAGTAATCTGTCTTGAAGTAAATTCAGTCATAAATAATTGCTTGTAAAACTTTGGCGTGAAAACTTCTTGCATAAAAAAAAAAAGCAACAAGCTTCCCATGGAACTTGAACCGAACATCTTCTGCAAACTCCTGGGAAATGCAACCAATTACAAGAAAACAAGTATTTTTCTTGCATTTTATTAAATGCTTCTATCCTGGTAGCGAGAAAGTATGCTAACATTTAAAATGCAAATGCAGAAGCACCATATATTTGTAAAGCAGTCAATATTAACGATGTATTTCGATGTAAATTTTGCTATAAAATATTGATTATAATACATTGGGTTAAAAACCCCCTAGATTTTCTGTAATCCAGACAGACATGCAACCAATTACATTTAAAGCATCTCCCACGTTTCTTCCATCCAATTATCGCTTTAATGTAGATATGTTGTTAGAGATTCCCTTGTGCTACACAAACAACAAAAATATTTGTTCTCCTTTTAAAGAAGTAGTAGGTTGTCACGAAATTTATTTCGTAACTATTTTAAAAGCTTCTTTAGTTTCTCTATACTTTTGCGAACGGAAGCGATTAATCAATGGAAACTGGAACGGTTTCAAAATACAACGAAACTTAAATCGATGACTATTTCCGTCTGCTGTAGTTATATCACGTGGAAATCAAAGCCTCTCAGTTTCTAAGCATTCCCATACACAATGCCGAAATTAATGTTTTGCTTTTGCTGGAATTTTTAGCACAGCTCAGCATATTTCCCTCTCCAATATACATCATGAGATGCATGCACATACACTTGAATAATAATCTTGCATTAAGTTGCAGAGAAAGCTAACAATGAAAATAATACTTCATATACGATATAATAAAAAAAATACGTTGTGCACGAAATAGCAGTTAAATTTGTCTACTCTCCAAAACATATACTTGCAGAAAAGAGATTTGTGATTTTGAAGTGCTGATGGTTTTAGCACCTTAAGGCAAAGGGGTTCAGTCGAGGATAGAAAACTTAGTCTTTTTGAAAGCCGTGTGTGATGGACAAATATTTAAAGACACACTATCATCTTATTAATGTTTCGTTTACAAACCCCCAATTGACAAAACATGAATGCTATAACTGATTATCCATTTTTTTAGAGACATTTGTGTCATATTACAGGTAAAAATTCTCGGTCTCCTTTAACCGAAAAGATGAAGGCAAAGTTATAGATTTTGACAGGTAAAAACGTATCAACCATTTACTGTTCTCTGATATCTACACTGGATTAATTATTGATATATACAGTTTGTCCGTCGATGCGACGAAGAGCATCTAGTCATTCTGGGGTGGGGGTGGGCTTGCTTTGTGAGTCCGCAGATGGCTAGTGAAGTCAATCTGCGCCCGAAAGAGTATTTGACAGTGTGGACAGGGAATGGTAGCGCCTACTACAGGTTTGTTAGCTTTGTTCTTCCTGGCTTGTCTGCAGTCTTCTGCAGCAGCGATCCTATTGGTCACGCATGTGTTGGCACCGTTGTCGACAGCTGATCGCCACCTTTCCCTGTCTAGAGCAGACTGCTCCCAAGTTGATTGGTCGATGTTGAAGGCTTTCAGTGAGGCTTTCAGTGTGTCCTTAAAGGGCTTCTTCTGACCGCCTTGTGAGCGCTTTCCCTTTTGCAGCTCGCCAAAGAGCAATCTTTTTGGTAATCGATCGTCTGACATGCGAGCTACGTGCCCTGCTCAGCGAAACTGAGACTGCATGAAGATGGTATGGATGCTGGGCAGGTTAGCACGTATTAATTCCTCGGTGTTCAGGATCCTGTCCTGTTACTTTATGCCTGGAAGTTTTCTGAGGCGTATTGTATGAAAGTGGTTCAGCTTCCTGGCATGAAGCTGGTAGACCGTCCAGGATTCGCAGCCGTAAAGCAGCGTTGTGCGGACAACAGCCCAGTACATCTTGATCTTCGTCATGATGGTGATCCCCTTCCTGTTCCAGACAGTCTTGCGTAGCCTGTCTGTTCTCTGATATATGCACTAGATTAATTATTGATACAACACAACAGTAAAATACTGCGCAACTATAGTAACAGTAAACTTCGAGAATCCAAATGTTTGTTCTTTTCTCTCTTGATTTTTTTAATCGCTGGTTCTGGAGTAGCACCCAAGATATAACAGATTCTCTGAAACCAATGAGATTGATGCCATTAATGTTTTTTTCTTGAACTATTGCATATCAACACTGGTGGACAAAGCAAGAGTGGGGAAAGAATTCCAGGGATCGACGTGGAATGAGCGTATTTGCTAGTTTGAAAACTGCAGAGAAAAGTAATGAGGAGAGACGATTGTCACCAATACAGCAATGTAGGTATGATAAACGCAGCCAACTCTAAGGTGCAGAGGTCTTTAGAGAAGTGACAAAGAAGACTGTGGGCCACAGTTTTGGTAGTGTCTACGAGTGACTTTACGCAAGTTAGTCAGGTGGTCCTATTCTAATTGCGCTCTAGGTTGTCTGAAGTGTATGTTTGTCGAGACATTCTATTTGGTTTCGTCGTTAAACCTCATGACGAAAGCATAGGTTTTGCTGAAATCATGTACATTTACCTATGTAAAGAATCGGATGTTTCCCTGTGTAGAAACACTGATTCTATATTATATTACAATTCTCAACATCCATCTGTTTGACTCGTTCGATGGGGAAAGTTTTTGATCATGTCGATATGTATTGGCTATAGGATAATTCTTTTAGAATGTAAATCAATATATATATGTTTTGGAGATATATGAACAAAGTTTTGGTTTCGGCAATGAAAGTACCAAATTCGATATTTTTCCTGCAAATGAATTCCAACAATCTGTCTCAATCTAACTTATACCCAATCGCAATCACTGCGAATCACTTTAAACTATAATTGTTACAGTGACAAGTAAGAGCAAGAAGACTAGATAGATAACTGTCTACTTATTCATAGCCGTCATCGAAATCGACAGGCTGTAAGATTCCAATCAGTAGTATCATCTCAAATGCACTAAGCGTAGATAATTTGCATCAAAGTTAAGCCCTGAAATATAAGTAGCTGATCACATGAATGACTAAGTGATTATTTCAGTATATGGAAAGAGACAAACTGATGATTCACTTGAAAATTTTCGAATTTGTATTCTTAAACATAACTCGAATGCGAAATATTACCTCAAACTGGTTTTAACGATAAGAATAAAATCCAATAAATCGACTATTTCTACTTTTCATCTGATTTTTCTATTAGCAGTAAATCAACGATACTGAGAATTTATTTCAATATTTTATAGCCGTCAATATCTTTCGTTGTCAGCACCTAAATAATATTGAATATCATAGTATGTTTTAAACAGTTACAAACAAACGTGACATCAACGAAAATCATTTTAAAGAAACGGTTTTATTTCATTTCATAACGCAAACCGTTACGTGACTGCGTAATAAAATATATTCCACAAATTAATTCTTAATCTGTTCAGTACTAACTGAAAATAACAATACAAGAAACAATTTCGTGTGTATATTTACAATATTTGGAATGTTTACTTCTATATATGCAAACAAAAGGTTACACAAATAATAATAATAATAATAATAATAATAATAATAATAATAATAATAATAATACTACTACTAATAATAATAATAGTGACCTTTTCTGATTGATAATATTTACCTATTAGTTGAGCTACACAGTTCACATGTTAAATATGTAGTTAAGCTAAAGATATTAAAAATACTATTTCCTGTGTTGAACATGTTTTGATGAAGTAAATCAAACATGCTTAAATTTTGTGGAACATATATCATTTTAATTTAGCTTCCGGCCAGGTCTGTGTAAGCCTAGTCATAGGGTAAATGTTCAAGCTATGCGTAATCCATCATATCTTTTGATATTATATCCATATTTACATATTAAGATAGTAAGGTGAAGTTTCAGGAATATTTGGTTGCTATCTCTAGCATGCAAAAGAGTATGTTTCATTGAAATATATATTTTCAAGTCTTATCTAAAATCCTTCATTCCTTAAAAAAGGAAGATTTCGCTCCAGTATGAACATAAAACTAAGATATAAGCATTAGACAAAGTAGTCCTTATATTTCTCTAAACATATCTTTCATTTAATTACAATATATTTCGAAAGACTTTTCCAGAGAGATCTTTCTGTCTGTGTTTGTCTTCCTAACATCACTTGACAATCGATGGTGGTGTGTTTACGTCCCCGTAACTTAGCGCTTCAGGCAAAAGAGCCCGATAGAATAAGTACCAGGCTTCCAAAGAATAAGTCCTGGGTTCGATTTGCTAGACTAAAAGGCGGTGCTCCAGCATGGCCGCAGTCAAATGACTGAAACAAGTAAAAGAGATAAAAGAGAAGGTACTTCATTATATACAACAATAATTTTAACTTTTGATCAAAGGAGAGCTACTACTGTCGTAATTGAAACTAAGTTATGTTATGGAAGAATCATTGTGTTTCATTTGTAATACTACACTTTTAAAAAGTTATAAAATATTTAATGTTTCACATTTTCCATATTCATTCAGTTTCGTTCTAAACATAGTCTGATGTCAAATTTCTACAACACATAGATTTGGACATCCTTGAATAATCCACGGAAGCGTCGTTAAAGCATTCTTTTTGCAGTTTGATTGTCCGTCTGATTATCTACCAATCTGTTTGTTTATCAATCATTCTATGTATGTATGTATGTATGTATGTATGTATGTATGTATGTATGTATGTACGTAAGTATGTATATGTATGTATGTATGCGTGCATGTATATATAAACCAGCGCTGATGATTGAAAAGCTAAATAACTGCAAAATATCTAAATATTATTTGTGGTGTCTTTATATATATATATATATATATATATATATATATATATATTCCTAAAGCTAGAAAATTTCTAAATCCTATTTGTTAATAATGTAGCTTTCTTGTATACATACATGCATATATAGAGGAAATTAAAGCTACAATGCATTAAATGTATGGTGAAAGTATGCAAATCATTTCAGATATTTTGGCATAATATAAGTGAATTTACACTCATATAGACACACTCGCAAACACACGCACTTGTAAATATAAATTATGAGGGAAAAGGGTCCTTTCAGTATTATGGTTCTCTTTAAAAATTCATGTGTAATCACCTGATATATTTATATATTTTATAAACGCAGTTGACATAATATTGGCAAATATTTAACCAGAAATATTAGATAAACGTAAAAATAAATCCATATGATTATAGTATATAGCTGACGTCAATGGCGGAATGTCAAGAACATATATAGTAATACAGATTTTTCAAAATCTGCAAATGGCTGCTGGCGTCAATATCTATATCACACAAATAGTTAAGCATATTTCTGTGATATACTTGGAGGATATTACTGATATATTTCAAGTGTAGGTACATATCAAAACATATTAGGTTACTGAAGAAAAATGATTCTTTGGGGAAGTGCATGTTGTTAATGGTATGGTGTCTTATTGAATATATAATTTGGATCTATTATCTTTTCACTGAAAAAAACAAAACAAAATTAAGTGTCTGTTGCATTGATGATATGTGATAGAATATGCTGATACAAAGACGTGGTTAGCTTAACTCAGCTATCATGATACAATTCAAGTTATAGTTACGTTATTTACATGCTCATACGCTAAAACATGTGAGTATTGATGACGAGAAATTCAAATATATATTCTTTTCAACAATATCCATTAACTCTTTTCAACAGCACTATCACTTAAAATTAGAAATATATTTTGTCAATGTACGTCTACACGTTCACAAATAAATACACTCAAAATAAATTAATTTCTAAATTTATATTGTATAACAGTAGCCTAATTTTTATCGTTTGTTTTCACTATAAAAACCAGCATGGTTCTGTACTTGCTGTGTACCAGCAGCGTTATTCATTTGATTTAAATTTGCTATTGTATCGAGAATAAGCTATGTAATGTGTGGCGTGCTAGTAGTGTGATTACTCGTATGTTTAATTTATGTGGGGATGTCCGCGGTTTGTGTTATGTATTTGCCTAAAAACCTTTAATTCTGTTCAACAGATACAGATTATGATGACCGTGCTCACTATGAGATTGGTGCTTGAGGTCTGTCGTTTACGAAAACAGTGAACAAGTTTGTGTGATTCCCAGGAAAATTATCTACAATATTCTTTTACTAATGCGATGCAACGTATATCCTTTTTGTAGAGGTCTGATAAATTATGACAAGGCCGAACTTCTCTGCTGCTCAGCTTACCTAATAGCAACCCTATCATCGAGTCCTTCACACGTTGGATTGTTATAATGTACAACGGCATGTGTACAGGTGTAAACAGCCCCCTATCAGAGCTGTTTTACATTACGCTCTTGATCCACCAAGGACGCCCATCTTGTTTCTATTTTTTAAAGGGTCAGTATCTTTAATGTTGAGGTCTGAGCCGTTTAGTAGCATTCGTCTCGAAATGGAACACAGGAGAGCTGTATCTGCATATGTAGAGGATATTATTCTCATGATACTGAACAGATTATCCATCGCGGTGATCGGCACACATGCATTAATACATAACTCGGCACCTGGAGAGGCAGTCTATGCAGGACGGTGACTTTTGTCACTGGAGTAAGAATCGGGTTAATGCCCGTGGGGAACATATATTCGTATATATGTTTCTCGATAGATAAAAACTGGGATGTTACGAGCAGGGTGTATAATATCACTCAGAAATGAGCTGAAAAGTTGTCCGTAAAAAATCAGTTAAATGTGACTAACGTCTATGTAATGTTTCGGTGATATACAATTCCTGACTGGCGTACCATGTCACAAAATAACAACCTTAGTAAACTGGAGCGCATGCTTTTTCGCTACTTGCAGAAGAGACAGATTCCACTCCTTGCGAGTCCGGATGGCATATTTGATCATGAACGAGCGCCGCGTTGAGGCTATGTACCTGCAGAGATTTAGACGACAAAAAAAAAAAAATGAATAACTTTAGTCGTCGTTCGTTCGACACATTCATCTCAAGCCCTTCTCTCCGGTGGAGCTGCAATCCTAGATTAAGCGAAGACTGATTCTGGTGTTTTGACATATGGGAATGGTGTGAAGCAACTGTGTTATTATGCAGGACAGATCAGGTCTTCAGCCGAGTTACAGATGAAAAGTATAATTACTCCCAAGTATAATTACAGTATAATTACTCCCAAGGCACCAATGATTATTATTTAAAAACAACATAATAAATATAGACCCATAACATACAAGATAATAAATGCAATGATATCGGAAAATATTAATATCTGGAAAATAGCTCCTTTCTAGAAGAGAAGGAGGAATGTTGCAAAGGTTCATATGCCAGTAACGATCAATAACTGATCAACAAAGCCATACCCGGAGGTTTGTGTGAATTGACAACCAGGATGCTTTTAACCACGTTTCGTTGACAAAAATAGTCACAAGTAAGGTAACCCAATAATAAGCAAGTACATCACACACAGCATGAGTTAACTACAATTAATATTATATAAAAAAAAAACAGAAACAAAAGAGACGTAACCTCATCTCTATTAGAAATGAAATGTTCTACGGAACTATCTTTTTCCACACTGTTTCTGCATACTTCTAACACCTAGCCAACATGTTATAAAAGAAATGATTGAGATATAGCTGTTATAGGAAGCAGTGAACCATCTTTTTTACAGAGACGACCTCAAATTGTACGCTACAGATAAACAGCTAGAAAAACATTTCAAACAAAACGCGCGTTTACTGAAGGCACCGATTCGGATTTAAAAATTGTCATGGCAACTTTGAAGGGAAAAAAATTAAGAGTATTAATATTATTTGAAATAGAGACAGAAGAACTAGTCCAAAGAATTTAACAGAATGGAACATCACAAATCATAGAGGGTAAGAACGAAATATTACAAATAAATACTTCAGATTAATACTTAAAATAAAGCCATCACTACTCATGCTGTTGCAGTAATAGTTTGAATAGTTATGTTATCCTCAACTTGATGCTAAGTGAATGAGGAGACTAAAAAAAAAAAAAAGTAAAATAATACGAAATCTTGCATACAAAGATAATATTCATAAGAAATACAGAGTGCTTGGGGCCTTAGGCTACTAGAAAACCATTATAAAATAACCACTGAGACTTGCAAAAATACCTTGGAAACAACAATAAGAATAGAAATGGGTACAACACACGAAGGAAACAAAACTTATTCTGTCTTTAAAGATGTCATAAAATACAAACTGAAGCAGTATTAACAGGCGGTAGTGAGAAGGAATGGAAGATAATGCCAGAATTCTAAAAATTAAGCTTCATAATTCTATATTAAAAGAATGACAAATAAGGCCCATTCCTTATCAATACCTGTAAAACAGACAGTGAAAAAACTAAAGGAAAACTGTAACACTGGCAGTGATGGACTGTAATCGAAGCTGCAACTGAATAATTCTTGATTGCCGCAGTGAATAAATTCGCTTCAACTTGTAGCTGCCAAAATCATGAAGTGAAATAATACATATTGTGGTGAGGGATTCACTGTCGGTCGTGATGATAAGCATTCGATCAATTGGATTTTCGTTCATGAAATGAACATGGAAGCAGTTGAGTATTTTGCAGATGCGTTTATGTACAACGTAATTGTCAGACCATATCACTGTGACATTGTGACAAGATCTAATCTTTGAATTGGAAAGAGATGTAGAGAGGGAAGGAGGGGAGGGAGAAAGATAGAGAAAGAGAGGAAGGAAGGAGGGAAAAGATAGAAATAAAGCAAGAGGAAGAAAGAGTGTGTGTGTGTGTGTGTGTGTGTGTGTGTGTGCGCGCGTGCGTGTGTGAAAAGACCAAGAGCAGACTTGTACATTATCGTTCCTAAATAGATGTGAAGTAAACCTGACTTCAGCAGGAATTGAAGTCAGTGCATGGACTGTCGGAACTAATACCACGCAAAATTCTCTCTGATGTCTCAGCGACCGACTCTCGTAAGTGTATCGGAAAAAAAATGCTCAATTCTTGCTTGCTAGTCATTCAGGGTGTTATTACATAACTCATTATATGCCCCTGTTGAAAATTAAATCTAGACGTTATGACCATTGATAAATTCCTGCTAACGTTAAGAACATTCACGTTTAAGTTGGAATAAATATTTACTAATTATTTCTGTGCCTGGCGTGATTTCAATAGTTATATTCCTGTGAGTTTATTTCTTTAGTACTATATAGTTATGTCTGCTTTATTGAATACATTGAAAGTGACAAACTTTTCTTTCATGTCTGTCTTAAATCTATTCATTTTCTATTTCATATTCTTGCCTTCTGGTGTGCCTATCAAGAGTGATATCAGCGAGCGTACACTTTACTCTGTAAATATTGTCGCAGCTGCTCGGTAACTAATGTGGTTGCTACTGATCCTATTTGTTCAACCTGCTGCTGTAGATGATCATATCACTTTCTACATGACTACCATGGCTACATCTGCAATTTTTATTGTTGTTGCTATTTCATCGTTGTAGTTAATAATCAGGAGGTACTTTTGTTGTCCAAGGGATAATATTTTTGATTATAATTCCTTAATTAATTCCGACCTTAGATTATTTAACTTTGAGAATGCATTTTCTAAAATCAGCTAATTTGTCGAAATATTTACTTTTTCATTAAATTTTTGTATCAAGATTCATCATCGTCATCACCGCCGCCGTCGTCGTCATCGTAATCATCATCATTAGTAATTCTTTTTATAGTTTTGTTTCTATTCTTGCCGAGTGTCTTTTTAGAGTGTAAGTCAAGGATAATTTTCAGATAATTTTTTTTTTGTCCCTGTTTTGATCATTCCTAGTGATTTATTATTATTGAGTAAAAGAGTAGTGCATGCTATCAAAGTGACACCAGGGTAAAGTATGCGAAGCCCAGTATACCCATCATGACTACCCGTCTCATAAGGGTAGACCGGGCACATGCATCACAACCATATATGCGCGACAAAGTGATCTCATATCAAGATAAACAGAGCATGACCTTGCAGGTGGTGCCCAATTAGCATTTCCTCCAGGTTGATTAACCCATCCTGCTGAAAAGGTCCCTGAATGAAGGTTGTTTAAGGATGTTAAAGGAAACACCCATGTTTCCAGAGGTGAATTAACCAAACTCCAAAGTATTCCTCTCAACACATGTCTATGATGCTCCCCCACTACTTCTGCTCATGATCAGAGATGCACATATCATCAGCCATCAAGGGACATGCTCAACTTGTTATGGTCAAACAACTGACAAGCAAATTTGTGGTATTGAGCAGAATATTTGCAGTAGCCCATCTTTTATACCAAGTCAAAACAATGTACCTGATAACACTTCCAGTTAGTTTATGGGGCGACTGAAGGATAAAATATGTTACAATATGACTGAAAGCTTGGGGAGGGCAGATAGTGAAATATCTTCATGTAATACAACACAGACATTTAAATTAATAGGGTTTTTCTAAGGATGTAGGCAGTACTTGTCAGCACAATCTTTTGAATTTCTCTGTGACATGGTTTCCCTAGTATCTTATCTAGATGTTTTTTAATCTCTTTTTTTAATCATATCTAGGACACCTACAATAACAAGAACAATTCTTGTTTTAAAATGCCACATGTTTTATATTTCGATTTCCAGGTCCTTATATTTATTTAGTTTGTCAAATTCCTTAATAGATATATTTTTATCAGTAAGGAAAGTCGTCCCGAGGGTGGGGGACACTGCTGATTCAGAATATACTCTATAAGCACAGTAGAACCAGCAGCTGGAATCAATGGTAGATTGATATTATAACAATAGTATTATTGTAACTGTATTATGGACTTAATAATATATAATTGATATAACAAACTCCTGCATTGCTTATATCAGATTATTCTTTTCTTAAGCTATAGTGTCTAGAATATTTAACCCTTCAGGATTTTCTGAAGGATTATTCGGAGTAAAAACTGTTACGATATTATCCGATTTTATTAACATTATATCTCACTCTCTTAGACTGTTATTTTGATGTCCTTTGAAGCATATCTATGACAATAGAGATAACACTCACTGACATATAATGTTTTGAATTTGCTCATTTATAACCTATAGTCTAATGATTTTCAATTTTGTGCTTCAGTTACTTTGTCGAGGATATACGTTATACACAAATCAATGATCTAGAAAACGTTGCTTTAGTTGTTAATTATAATTGTATCTAATGTCTATTCTTGAGTAACCCCACAATATTTTATAATACTACACACTTTATATCTCATTTGAATGTAAATTTCTTACTAACTATCCAATGTATCATCCCTCTACAATGTATCATTTATTTCATTTTATCAGTTTTGTGTCACCATGCTACACCCTATTTAATCACATATTTGAAACTTGTTACTTTCTTAGTTTGAGTCTATCCCCAAGATCTTTGTCTGGATAATTTACCTGTTGCTAAGGTTTCGGATGTTTTTTTGTTGTTCTCTACCATCCAGCTTCTTCTAGATCTTCTATGAGTATGACAAACTACCCATGCAAAAAGTTTCATTTCTGATTTGCTATCTGCTGTTTTTCCTTTAATTTCTATTCATTTCTGGATCTTTTTCGTTCAATATTGTGTTTATTGGTTGCTCATCTCTCCAAGTATTGGTGTATTACTTTGAGTAATTGCCAGCTCTGGTTTCCTCTATTTTTTTCTTTTCATTATCCCAATAAATAAACACTATTGACAGTGTTTCATGAACTGAATAATTTATAGCTATCAACATTCTTAAACAACAACCTTTTTCATAAAGTAAAACTTGCTCTTGTATTAGTTTGTTATATCTTGAAGATTCCCTTTCAAATGACTTGTAAAATTATATTACATTTTCTTGTTCCTCTTGATTTTTCTTTGGTCATTTATTTTGAAGAAGTTTTAGTGATAAATCTGTTTGAAGGAGTTATTTCCTATAATTTACATATTCCCGTTCCTTTTTTAAAAGCATAGATTCCAATCAATACAAAATAGCTAAGGCGATATGTTTGATGGTAATACTGGCTAGCAGTACTCATGGAAATTCCACGGTAAATGCGAAAATTTTTAAATAGTTTAAACTTATACAGAGGCACAAAATTAGTGTTCCTTTGTAAATTGTATATTCTGCATAATTTTCGTTTAAATATACCTTTCAGTTCTTTTATATAAGGTTTTAATTGAAGGAGCATGAATTTCCCATACTCTCAAAAGTTCAGAGGTTCATTTATAAATCATCTAAGAGCTTCACACTGATTACAGAGATCATTCATGTCACCAATATAACTTTCAACCGTATATTTACACGTTCTTTTCTAGTCGTTCTCTTTGATTTACATTTCATATTCTAGCTCGAATACGACCCCTTATCTGTTGTAAATACTCACTCTATACTCTTTGATTTCTATTTTCCCTTCTACATGTTGGTGCTCCCGGGCTTATTCTAGTGTTTCGCCCCACTGCTTCTCTTTGCACTATTGCCTATTCGGTTGGCTTCATTTTTTTCTGTTGTTCGCTTACATTGTCTGTCATCTATATTTTATAAAGAAATATAAGTTTTCAAGCAAGCAGAGAATCATTAATCCAACTTATGCGCATTTACATACGTAAATATTTACAAGTGAAACCATGGTACGTAGGTAACCGTTTTTTATTTCGTATATTTTCATTTGTCATGCATTTTGGCGTTTGCAGAATTTTTTCTTCTTCTTGAGAACATACTCTTCGTGGTAATGGCGATTTGACGTCTATATTTAGCATATTTGGAGTCCACTTTAATAGTCATTCCCTTTAATTTTGTATGTTATATATGTATATGCATATATATATGTGTGTGTGTGTGTGTGTAAGAGAGAGAGAGAGAGAGAGAGAGAAAGAATGAGAGTAAGAGTGTAATGGGAGAAATAAAAAATGTCATTTATAGCAGGTGTTTATGTATCATTTATATTAAGTCATATCCATATACTATTATATTACTGGTATTTTTGACACACCGATACAGTTGTTAACTAACTAAACCCTTTAGTTTTGATAAAATAAGAACTTTAGATACACTCGTACGAATAGAATTTGTAAAGCGATGCAAATTCGTATTCACGACTAATGTACAAATATGATACATTAGTTGTTATTAATAATTCTAGATAAGCTTCATTTGTGATGGATGAGGCCTTTTGATTCCATACGTTACAACAAATTTTGCGCTTCTTCCTTGAGACTTCTTCAATGATAATATGTTGCTTTCAAAGTACACTTGAAATTCTTTAATATTGCATTTACTCTTCGTTTTCTAATACAAGAATAACACAAGAAATAAAGTTTGAATATTATAACAACATTATTATTGACAGCACATCTATTTAACAATTCCGACAAGGAAAATCTCCTTGTTGGCGAAAGTGTAGCAAAGAAAAGAAGCTTTTATAGGTTAATTTCATGTAAATTATTAAATATTTGAAAGAACCAAACGCATTTCTGTGAATGTTACAATTTTTAAAATTCAGTTCATTATAAGTTTGTGGAACAAATTAAAGAAAATTTATAAGCGTCGATACGTGCAGGATGTTCATTTTTTATGTCAAAAGAAATCATGATACATTACTGCTTCAATAAGAACAAATAAAGCAACTTGGTTGAATAGACGTCGTAGCAGCAACCCAAATGATAGCTCAATAAAGTGTTTCACGCTAAGATATTGATCGCCAGCTTAATTAATGTCGCATTTGAATTGCTTCAATGAACAAAAGCAACGTACTATTGAAAACAAACATGTCTAATAATGAATTACAAGTTATCACTGATTAAATTTTAATTATTTACTACTGATTTGCTTAACAGATTTAAATAATTGTTACTGAAATGTTATAAATTCAAAGACGTTAATTTAAATTTGGATAGAAATCTCACAATCGAAATTGAAAATTTAAGAAATGTTTGACATCCATTATATGTTTAGATGAATAGAATAATAATCAGAGAGAGACAAAAGAATATATCAAAATGAGGGTTAATTTAAAATTTGCGTAATGACGGACTAACTATTTTCATTTTGCTATTTCTCAAGATGACACGTGTTTGATGGGACTAGTCAGCCTAATATTTCATATTCACATACGCTAACACAGACATAAATATAATATAATATAATATATATATATAACACATATATATGCATGCATAATGTATATATAGATACATTTACACACACATATATATGCATTTAAACATGTGCATACATACACCCGTATATACATATATGTGTCTGTGAGTGTGCCTGTGTGCACCAGTGTATGAAAAAATGACAATTCTTCGCAGACCATTTCATCAACACATGAACTGACCGCGCAAAGAATTATTATCTTCCCTTTTCCCCACCCCTCTATCTGTCACTCTCTTTCAGTATGTATGTATATATATAATATATGATATATATATATATATATATATATATATATATGCATGTAATTCTCTCTATATATGTCAATATCTATATAGTAATCTATATATCAATATCGTATATATATATATATATATGTGTGTTTGTGTGTGTATGTGTATACACACACACAAACACACACACATATATAAGATATTGATATATAGATATATATGTATCTATAAATCAATATTTTATATATATATATATAATCGTTGGCATGCGTATAAACATATACATATAACTACTTTATATATTCAGCTATGGCTATATTGTATTAAAGATCATGTATATAGATATTTAGCCAACATTTTATGTCAGGAAGAATGTAAATATATTCGTCATAACAAAGTGACGGTTAAAATTTATAGCACATTATAGCAATGAAACGTGGCACAGTTACAACAGCATAACAATTAAATGTATATTACATATATACCTATATGTGTACACATACGCGCTTATATATATTATATATATTTATCCATACATAGATATCTGAATATATATAGATATACACACACACAAATATATACATATACATATATATATATATACATACTGACACATATGTAGATAGATACATAAGTAGATGCATATATATATATATATATATATATATATATATATATATATATATA
>NC_068984.1:67360740-67362644 GCF_001194135.2 Octopus bimaculoides
AGCCTAATTCTTATTCTGTCGGTCTCCCTTGCCGAACCATTTGGTGACGGGGATGTAAACACACTACCATCGGCTTTCAAGCGATGTTGGGGGGACAAACACACAAACATATACATACATACATGCACACACACACACACACACACACACACACACATATATATATATATATATATATATATATATATACGACGGGCTTCTTTCAGTTTCTGTCTACCGAATACACTCACAAGCCTTTGGTCGGGCCGAGGCTATATTAGAAGGCACTTGCCCAAGGTGCCACGCAGCGGGACTGAACCCGGAACTATGTGGTTGGTAACACATAAATGTATATATAATTGTGTTTATGTGTGCATTTATCTACATGTATGTCTATATATATTGAGCTAGGTATAGCTTTACGTATATATATACGCATATATACATATACATATTTATAAAGAATATGAAGGGTTTAATTCTCTGGTGATTTAAACGAATAGGTGCAGTCTAAGTTCTATAGTTGGTCACCCATTAGGTTCCAAGTTCACATCTGAGGCTGGAGCTATATAAACAAATTCCGTACTCACACACACACACACACACACACAAACATATACGCACATTCATACGTACATATACTCAAAATACTTACACAAATGCGCACCTATATATCTATAAATAGTGTGCGTCTTTGCATATATCTAATTGTAAGCTTCAGTCAGCCTTGGGAACATATTTGATCGACTCACACTAAGCTGAATCTAAAACAGTATGATAGAGTGCAGTGGTATAAATAGAAAGTATTTACTTGAATGTCAAACTAATCCATCTGTACCCATGAATTATATATGTGTATATTGATATAAGGATTCGGTCCTGCTCTGGGATATACGTACACTTTCAAATGCTAAATAACTTTGAGGATAACATTTGGAATCAGTAGGTACCATGACTACCGAAAAGTGGAAACCATACTTAAATTACAAGTATGGGAACGTTTATAATTCTTTATGCCTTAAAAATATTGCAATACATTCATAGCCACAGTCGTATAAAAATTTTGGATCTAGACATATTTTATGTATCTAAATTGTCTATGTAACATATAGTGCGAAAGTATCAAGTCAAAAAATAATATCAATTGGAAAAACAAAATAACTATTCCCCACTCCAGAAAAGAATGTAAATGAAGTAGGTGTTCTTTCTGAAAGTGCTTCAAGTTTTTCGCTTGCAGAGAATCATATAAACATTACAAGGGAAATTACTACATTTTCTTCTGTCGTAATGCTGTTTTTATCATGTGAAAGTGAGTCATAACTGAAGCAAAGGCAGTCATACGGTTTCCGGCGAAAGCCTGAGAAATGATTATCATGATCATACAAGTTGTATGTTCATTCATTAAAAAAATGGCTTTGAAATAATTGAGGATGATATTTTAACCCGAGGCCTAGTTAAAACAAATAGTCCTCGAATGATGTGAGAATACTTTTAAAATGTATCATAGATGAGCTGTTTATAATTGAATTTCCTTATTCAGTTTTCTCGTACCTAATAGTTTCCAGGTGTTTACTCAGAGGCATGCGTAATGATCACATACATGAATATCAGGTATTCAAAATGTAAATAAGAACAACTGAAACCGTGACGAGATAAATGTTCAATGATAGGAAATAGACGATAAGCATGACGAAGAAACTTTCAAATCGATCAAAGTCAAAATGAGCAAATATTTTCGGCATGAATATTAATGTTATTTCTATACGATACAATCAATGCACAAAACTATAAAACAAAAGTTTTCATATGAAAAATCACGAATATGCCTGTCTGCCTGTCTGTCTCACTCTCTCTCCCTCAACACACACACACACACACACACACACACACACACACACACACACACACACACACACACACACACA
>NC_068984.1:67362722-67363245 GCF_001194135.2 Octopus bimaculoides
ATATATATATATATATATATATATATATATATATATACATATATATATATATGTGTGTGTGTGTGTGTGTGTAAGTATTCATGTGTATCTATATATATATACATATAAGCTTCTGCACAAATTCATGATATCATTGAAAACAACGTGGTAAAAACGACTTCAGTTGCTCACAAATCTTACTACAGCATACGCACATCATAATCATGCATCCAAACACACTAGCCCTCATTAGTATAACGTCGCATACAAGCGTGCAACTCCCAAAGTTGCACAAAACTACTTCCCTTTTGGTACCAGAGGATAGAAATATCATTCCTTCAGGGCCACTGCCGGTCATTCATACTCTGCCTCTTTTAACATGATTGATGTTCAGGAAAACGACTACGTCCTTTTTTCCTCATTTCCTCTACATTCTCTACACCTTTACCTTCTGGTTCTCTGTCACTCACGTCCATTACATTCTATGTGTGTGTATATATATATATATATATATATATATATATATATATATATATATATATAC
>NC_068984.1:67364792-67370200 GCF_001194135.2 Octopus bimaculoides
CCTCACAGATTGCATGAGTATATATTAAATTTAGAAAAATGTATATATACATATATATATATGTGTATAACAATTGGCAATTAAAAAAATTAAAATTAAAAATTTATTAGCACAACAGTATTTTATATTATATGCTTATAATAATAGAATGTAATAAGTAATAAATATTAAATATAGATCACATACAAATATTTCAATTCTTGGCAATAAGAAAATTATGAAATTCATTGTTTTTTGGCAAGGATCTTCTCAGAGTATTTCTTATAAATATCACGATTCGCAAACCCAAGAATACTGAATTTAAATATATTTGTTTACAAGCGAGAGCGTTATTAATTAAAAAATAACGAAAAAAATATATATAAATAGAAAAAATAAACTATTATAACGGCCTTAAAATATATTTGTATGTTATTAAGTATTCTAATCTAAATATATCTTGGCATATAAGTTTTTTAAAATACCAGGAACAAAATTTTTAAAAACTATTTAAAAAGATCATGGCTAAATAAGAAATAGACCTTTCATTCTTTCATATTATGAAAACACATATAATAATAATACGCTATTTATCTATTGGTAAATAGCAAAATAATATTTTTGAAATACTATATCATATCTAGTCAAATAATATAAATTACATTGCATTAATTATTTGTAATAATCATAACTAAAAATAAAAGTTGAATAATTAAAAATTACGTAATTTATATAAGAAATAAACTTTCTAAAAAATAATATCATAACAACAATATTATTGTTGAAATTAAATAAATGATGAATTAAGCAGTTTTCCAAACAAATTTAATCACAAGGAAGTAATTTTGATAATTACTAATTTGCATGCTAAAAATATTTCCAAAATTAAAATTAAAATTCAGACTACTTAGATTTTTAGAGGAAAAATCTTGTGGTGTTTATATGCGCTTAAACTTACGGAAGAATAGGAGGGACATACTTTTTCAAAAGTAATTTACAAAGTATGTTTTTAATATGGAGCACAACAAATATCATTTACGCAAGAATAATTTTAATCTATACGCATTTCTATATAAATAAATGAAAATTTCTAATTTTCTGGAGAAATGATTCACTTTAAACCAATATGTTTATAATTCAATGCTTAGATAGTATAATACGAGGAATATATAATATTTAGACTAGTTTCTACTATAAAATATAATATAAACTAATATCATTGCATTTAAGATTATTCAGTATAAAATAACGTAAGTTTAAAGATTCCCCAAAATTTCAGTACCCATATACAATATATATAAATTTATAAATAACTTCCTATATATAACGTTAACACTCGATTAGGATGACTTATACATATTTCCACGACGTATTAAAGGTGAAAATATATGTTCGTATATGAATGCTCATGCAGTTGATACATATTCCGATGGAGATATTTCATATATATATATATATATATATATATAGAGAGAGAGAGAGAGAGAGAGAGAGAGAGAGAGAGAGAGAGAGAGAGAGAGAGAGAGAGAGAGAGAGAAAGAGAGAAAGAGAGAGAAAGAGAGAAAGAGAAAGAAAGAGAGAAAGAGAGAGAAAGAGAGAAAGAGAGAGAAAGAGAGAAAGAAAGAAAGAGAGAGAGAGAGAGCTTATTACGATTCTATTAAATTTCCTATACCTTTAGTTATATACCACAAATGCACCAGTAATTTCAATTTCAGCAGAATATTTTCGCTATATGAAGCCATATTAAAATGATATAATATTTACTCGCTACGTGTTATAGGAAAACATTGTAAGCTTCCGGAATGCAGAGATAAAATTTCCGGTGAAAGCTATTTTGTTACATTTACATTACTAATGCTTTTTCACACATCATCAATGATTTCTAAAACCCTCTGCATAAGAAACCTGTATATTTATTCCAAAGTAATAAATGCTACCAATGAAATGCTTAATATAGAATATCATTGTTAATAAGTACATATTTAATATGAAATTTCATGTCCGATCCCCTGTTTTGTCCTCTAAGTCTATATATATATTTGTATGTCTGTATTCATACATTATATGTATAAATAGTTTTGTGTCTTGTATATGAATATATTTGATTAATATGTATATATATATATATAAAGATATATGTACGTGTATATATATGTATCGATCTATTTCTATATACATATATATTTTACATGCTCGTGCGCTCGTTCGTGAGTTGGTATATCATGTATCTACATATGTATGTAGTCGTACAACGTATATTCATCACACTGGTTACAATAAAAGACAAATATTTCTTCTGTTAGATATTGTGCTACGAAACACCAAATATTATTGGCGTGCATTTGTTAAAACTGATAATATGAAAAGCTTATGTCTATCAATCACTATCTATCTATCTATCTATCTATCTATGATCTGCCTATGTATAGGGTGGGAGAGTGTTTCTTTTACGGGTTATGACTTTACTGGAGCTTCGCCATGATTTTCGTCTATAGGTAATATATTTTTTCACACGAATGCACACCTAAACAATTCACTCGTTTATACTCATATCCTTAGAATTATACATAAGCAAGTTTCATACATATGACTGTATATCACTTACACATCGATACACTGATTAAGCCTCCTGGACACAATCAACTATTAGCACTTTATTATTTGATACTTGCTTTTTTCATAAGCCTCAACGACATCGTATTCTTAATGAAAAGAGTATCTCCAATATTGTGGAATTATCGGTTTCATTGGCTTTGCCTGAATGTACGTGAGTTCGAAACTGGGTCGCGGTTTTCAAGGAATTTGTGAAAAGCGTTGCAAAAATGTGAAGGAATACAATACTATCACGTGTGTTGGTTTTAAACAGCAAATAAGCAATATAATTAGCTATAGTGCAAAGTTATACGCATAATCAGAGAAAATGTTAAGACAGACCTATTCTTCCACTATAATAATAAATAGACCATCAAATATTCAGATAAGCCTTTGTCGGTAAAACAAATACAGAATGGCTTATTCATACAGGAATCTCGAGAAAAAAAATCACCCTGTAAGTTATAATTCTTTTGAAAAGATATATTCACACAAATGAAGAAATATAATAGTAATAATAAAAATAATTTCAAATTTTGACATAAAGTCAGCAATTTTGGTGGAGGATAAATGGATTACAAGGACCTCAGTGTCAAACTAATATTTATTTTATCGACCCGAAATGGGTCGATAAGGCAATGTTGACCCCAGCAGAATTTGAACTCAGACGGACGAAATGACGGTAAGCATTTCGCCCGGCATGCTAACGATTTTGCCAGCTGGCTTCCTTAAGAATTCTTTTTTTTTTACAGGAGTAACGCTTGAAATTTTGAGGGAGGCGGCTAGTCGACCAAACCTGATCCGGTGCTCGTCTGTTACTTATTTTATCGACTCCAAGAGGACGAAAGGCAATGTCGACCTCGGCGTAATTTGAAAGCAGAACGTAAAGCCGGAAGAAATGTTTCTAAACATTTTGTTCGGCGTACTAACGATTCTGCCACCGCCTTAATTAATTGTAATGATAGTAGTAGTAGTAGTGTTTCTAATATATACACAAGAACAGGAATACAGGGACGGGGATTCGTCGACAACGTCGACACCAGTACCTTATTTTATTGATCCTCAAAGGAGGAAAAGCAAAATTGATTCTGTCAGACACACATTAT
Source organism: Octopus bimaculoides (assembly GCF_001194135.2). Lineage (NCBI taxonomy): Eukaryota > Metazoa > Mollusca > Cephalopoda > Octopoda > Octopodidae > Octopus > Octopus bimaculoides. Next base: position 67,368,470 of record NC_068984.1, read on the forward strand.
TAATAGCAATATTAATAATGATTATTTTTTGCAATCATTTCAGCAAACGTAAATTTCTAAGACCACAAATTTTCGACAAGAATGTATTTGATCTTTCATTATGTTGTCAATCTACAACAAATAAAAAGATGTTCAAGTGGAATTTGGAAGTTAGCGTTCAAACAGACATACGGAATATTATCCTGAATATTTCCTTTTTGTCACTACATTCACACAGCATCATAAATTCCAAATTAATCGAAGGCAGCACACGTTTATTACCAGTATTATTGATTCCGCTCTGATAATTGATTGGTACCTATTTCACTGGCTTCGAAAGGCAAAGAGGAAACTGGTAAAATTTGAACTCATAACGTAAAGGAATGCAAAGAAGGACACTTAGTCAGACATACTAGTATAACTGAATCACATATTTACATCTATATATTGAGTAAAGAAAAACCACATGAATTTCGCTTTACACGTAACAATGGAGGGTAATTTAACGCTTTGAGCAGTTAAGCTAGAATAATTACGAATTCTATTTATATTAGTTACCAGAAATGAATGTAACAAACAGCCATTTGACACAGTATCATGATTTTCCTCTCAGACTTAATTTCCTTCGAAAACTTTTAGTTATATTATTGATTTTTATGTTGAGAAAGCAATACGACGAATCTCTATATACACAATAGAATATAATACTGAAACACACGCATGGTACATTTGCAGCAATATGTAAACGTGGAGAGACACAACTCTTCAATTATATATTATATTATATCATACGCTGACGTTTAGTTATATTTACACACATAGGCACACCACATATAAATACATATCTGTATGTTTACCTGCATATGTATGTATATATATATATGTATATATATATATATATATATATATATATATATATATATATATATATATATATATATATAGTTTTAGGGAAAATAACCGATTTTCAAGAACTCATCGATGAAATTTTGAGGAACGCGGCTAAAACTATATATATTTTATATATACTTTATCTATAAGGCTCAATTTAATTTTAATTTTTTATAAATTGATTTTAATTGAGTTTTTACCTGTAATTTTGGATTTTGTCCCTAATAATATTATTATATATATATATATGAGTGTGCATACATCTGTGTATATCTGCGTGTACATGTAAGTATGTTTAGTGTATATCTGCGTGAGCGTGTGAGTGTGTGTACATCTGTTTGTAGTGTGAAATGGGTGCATATACATAAAATTTAGTGTGCATACACGCTTTTGCATACGTCATCATGCTAAAATATATGAGTTATCGTGATAGGAAAATGTTGAACTCTGTCTATGTATATATTCAGTCTGCCTGTCTCTCACTCTATTTCACTATCTATCTATCTATCTATCTGTCTATCTACCAAACTAAATTTCCTACTAGCGCGCATTCACAAACACACACACATACACACACACGCATACATACACACACACACACACACACATGTAAATATCCACCATGAACTAGCAATTAGGAATATTAATACTGTTAAATTGTTGCCGTAGCAAGTTTTAAATTCTTATTTGCAGGGTAATAATTAAAAATGCATTCTTTTAGGGCGAAACAGAATAAGTGTACAATAAAGTGTTAAAGGGAAGCGGGATTTACGTTATTGATGGTACCGCATGAAAGTGGTATAAAGAAATATATACAATGTATATTATATGTACGTATATATATATATATATATATATATA
>NC_068984.1:67370564-67384801 GCF_001194135.2 Octopus bimaculoides
TAGATATGTGTGTTTGTGTGTCTCTGTTTTCCCCCGCCCCAGCATCACTTGAGAACCGATGCTGGTGTGTTTGTGTCCCCGTAACTTAGCGGTTCGGCAAAAGAGTTCGATAGAGTAAGTACTAGGCTTACAAAGAATAAGCTCTGGAGTCGATTTCCTCGACTAAAGGTGGTGCTACAGCATGGCCGCAGTCAAATGACTGAAACAAGTAAAAGAGTAAAGTGTATATATATATATATACATATATATATATATATATATATATATATACGTGTGTGTGTGTGTGTGTATGGATTTATTTATACGTTAATTATACGTATATGAGTATTTACACTCACACACACACACACACACATATACATGCACGTTAAAGATTTGTGAGCTTTTATGATTAATGGATTACAAGAAATACATGCACACAACACTTTTATCTCTGCGTAGATATATCTGTAGCAATTTGGGATAGACAATAATAAGTGTTAGAGAGAAAATAGAAATACATTTTGGAAGATAACTACAGATAAAAGCTGAAATGTCTGTAAACGTAAACTTGTTAGCAATGACAGACAGTACAGTGCATACAACTATAAAAACTCTTTGATAGGAAACACATGTAACCGAATCTTTCGTGCAACAGGAAATATAGCAGAAGCTGTACTATGATATAAATATTTTAAGTTCGCGATATAAATACTGGATCTAGGTTTCAGTACAATGCTATCCCCGCAAGAATTTCAAATCTTAATATAATATATAACTAAGATTCGTATAGAAATCTAAGAATGATCTCGCCAGTCCATTAAAATAACTTCAAGATAATCTTTGTGTATTGCTATATGAAATTTCAGCATATATGTCTTACTCGATATATATATATCGTAGAAAAAGAGAAATATTTTACGTGAAAAAATATGGACGCCTTTTTTTTATTGTACTATTATAGTTTTTCGCTAAATTTAACATTAATGAGAAATTAACTACCACACACGCTCAACAAAAACATTTCGTTTAAGAGTTCAGATTCATGAGAATAAAAGAAAATTTATTATCTTGCATTTAGTTTAAATGAAACTCCGATGTCAAGAAATGACTGTTTCCTCAAAATGTTGACTGATTTGTGACGTAATTGCTATTCTCTTCCATGCAAGATAACGACATTAATGTTTTGGTTACATACCTAAAAAGCTTTTATGAAATCTATCACTTCGATAACAGTGGCAAAGACCCACCACATATGATGAACGAAAAACTGTGATGGTGATAATATATCCGTTTCTGTTGCTGCTGCTTTTGTTTTACAAGTGTGTTCGTCGTTCGTACGTTTGTATGCTTGTGTGTGAGTGTGTGTGTGTGTATGTGCGTATGTGTGTGTGTGTGCGTCTGTGTTTGCGTATGTGTGTTTGTTTGCGTATGTGTTTGTGTGTGTGGTACAGAAATACATATAGCCCCAATAATTTGAAAGAGCGACAGAAAGAGTGAGTGAGCGAGAAAAAGTGATACTATTCGTTACTTAGCCTATTCTTTACCTCAGTATTATTTTTATTGATGTTTACTTTTGTGTTTCTCTCTTAAGCTTTACTGTACATAAAATATCCTTAAATTTCGTTCAAATCCTCTGAAAAGCTTCTGTGGAAACAGATATCAAGTCATGCAATCTTTCAGAAACTACTATCACGTGATTTCTTGGCGTCTACGCCCAGCATTTAGGTATCTCTTATATAAACGCGCAAACAACTTACAGGCATGCACACATAAACATACAGTCATACGGACATAAGAATGAGGGAAGTAGTAACCTATTGTATCGTTACTACCATTATTAAATGACGACCAGCTAACGCCAAGCAAGTGAAAAGATGCGCTTTATTCCACATTTGTATTTTTCATTGCTAGGAATATTATTAATAGTTTTTAAGTATAAACACGCGGTTTGCTTCTGGTGTAATTAACATTAAAAGTATGGGGGGGGGGGTATCTCTTGTAAATCAATGTAGATTAAGTTGAAGAACATGCATATTTAATTTTTAATTTATACTTCTAATCACATAAAGTAAAGCTCTTAAACATTTTAGTCGTTGATAGTCGTGTCCATTACTATTTCATGTCTCCTTTGGAATCGTCGACACAGCATGACACGAGATACAAATTAAGCTAAATTCAACACTGTACGAGGTTTCATAAAGGGAGAGAATAATGAAAATAGTTCATATTTTAAAAAGAAAATATTTATTTATTTTTTTCTTTTTATCCTAAATAGTTTACTGTTTGGCAGTAGAGAAAATATATCCAAGACAATTCTTCCTTGCTAAAAAAGTTATTTTTGTCGTCACTGAAAATATCTTTATAACAAGCCAGTTTGTCAATCCCGTTATGGTATATTTCGGGATTGCAAACAAGACTTTCTGGCTCATATTCCATATCATACCATCTCGCCGAAGCACTTGCCGCCAGTTTCATGGATAATCGTAGAGACGCTACTAGAAAATTTCGAACACGTGGTTTGTTTATAGTGATTTTAAAATTTAAGCGGAGAAAATCTGTTGTAGACCACATTAAGTTAAGTTGAGCATGCGTATTTAATTTTAAATTTATTGCTTTCTTTTCTTTGACATAAAAAATAATTTCTTAACACTTTTAGTCGTTTCTAATTATTTGTAATACTATTTCATCCCTTTTGTGATCATCGGCACGGCATATCACAACACAAATTAAGCTAAATTCGCCATAATACGAAGTTTCATAAAAAGAGAGAAAATAGTGAATATAGTTCATAGTTTTAAAAATGTGCTTCAAGCATTTTTTTCATGCTAAATCGTTAACTGATTAGCTGTAGAGAAACAGAAAGATAGTTTCTTACGTACACACAAAATACTTCTAGAGAGATTCTGCCTTACAAAAAAAAGAACATAATCTCATCAGCAAAATAATTACATGGTACATTACGAATCGGTATATATCTCGACTAGTAGTTCAGTCATTTACTGTTTCCCGACCTTTTCACTTACTCTCTTAATGTATATATGTATGTATTTTTTATAGCTACTTACCTGAGCATGTTCATATATATATATATATATATATATATATATACATGCATACATACATATATACATATATATATATATATATATGTATGTGTGTAGAGAGAGAGAGGGAGAGAGGGAATAGATAGCTATGCAATATATATATATATATATATATATACCTGCACAAGGTTATTAATCAATAAAGACATTAATTAAACCTTTATTACCTACTTAAAACAAAACACAAGAAGCAATCTAATTCTATTTTACAAATAATGTTTACATCAGAAATCTTCATCATTGATTTACTGCATAATCTATGAAGATCAAAATAGGTACAAATATATCAGATAAAGAAAGAGTTTCATTTTACTTCCTTGTTTGTGAGAAGTGAATATTTACCCAATAACAACCTCCTATATACATTCTCACACTCAGAAAATTAAAGCATAAGTATGTACACACGAGTATTTTTTTGTGAAATTTCAAGTGAAAGCAAATGCACTTTGAAATAAATATTGATTATTGTTTTGTCCAATTCCCAATCTTCAAACAAAGTTGGCGCCATTTCATTCCAATATTGTATATGTTAACAATAAGAATAAATGAGAGAGAAAAACCGAATGCATCAACTTACAATTTTTATATTTACGTGTTGGCAGAATATTGATTGACAAATTTTTCTATGGTGTTGGAATTGAAATATAGGCTTTACGGCAGTCCATTTACTTAACACGAAATATCAATATGGTTATAAAAGAGAACTCTCTTAAAGTAAATTTTTACTAGCTTCATCTCTCTTGCCCCCAAATTAAACGTTTTCGACTTTCTAAATTATATGTTGTTTTATACTTTCAATAGTAAGCTGTCCATAAGTTTGAAATTTTCGTTTTCAGCTTCAAGGTGCAATGTTTATAATATTTGCTCAGTTTTCTAAAATTTACTTTCATCTCTATCCATTAATGCCGGAAAAGTATTCGTAATATACATAGAAACAAGTCATTGCATTTTGAAAAGCACCATCGTCGTTATTTCGAAAGAGCCTTCAAAAACAAAAGCTATTTTATAAGGTTATTTTCAGTTATGCTAAGTTCAAAGGACAAACTAGATGATCACCTTTACAGTTGATTGAATTATCAACATGAAGTTTATAAAACGCTTAACGAATCATCATAAACACTCATTAGTTGAACAATTTATTCAGTTTCATCAGTCAGCTTTATAAACATATAAGTGTGAAAATATAACACCTGAAAAGTTTGTAATATTTATTATTGAATCATTTCAAGTTAGACAAACTTTGTTTAGTAAACATTATGTTACATTGAACATGTTCTAATATTTCATTAGATAATTGATATAACTTTATGAGAAAAGAATGGCAACGACCATGATCTTTTTCAGGGCCTTTGAGACTGGTGGGATAAAGGAGAATGATACCCTCAGTTTTAGCATCTAGCCTGAATTCTTACAGCAAAGTCGGATTTGTTGGATGTAACCAAATATTAAGTGACAATATTAAATTGGGTAATGCAAGACTCTTGTCACAGACTGAAGAACAGTTAATGAAATGTCCTTTAAAATTTGATAGTAAATCTCTTCTATATAAATCTAATATCTGAGCTTGTCAAGGGGAAGAAATTAAAAAAATTATGGTATTGAAGCTTTTTTACTTCACATCAATCGCTTTAGTTGACACGTTGCTTACTGCAAATATTCCTTAATTTTTTTTATATATAACCTTTAAATTGTTCATTAATAAATACATTTAAATGAAGGCAACTCTATAAACTTTCACTGTCATGATGTGTTACTATAAACTTTATAAGTTTCTGGCACTGACATTCACATTCACCTATTCAGTATAAATATCGAGCATTAGAAGAACTTAACGATTGAATACAAGTTGTTATATATAATAGTCTGGCATTAATGAACAGATTGAGTGGGATTTCAAACGAAAGTGCCATTTAGTATAAGCGCTAAAGATCCTGTTTATATCCCGAAAGCATTGCTTTAACATCTATGTTCAGTCACCATTTGTATGAAAAATACAGAGAGTTTGGTTTTATACTTTAAACAACTCAAAGATAAAAATATTTCGTTAAAAATTCAATCTCCAGAAGTACTAAATAGTAACTGAACTAATTTCTTAAGACTTAGATAGAAAATTGTTACACTTTCATTGGGAGAAAGAAGTACGAGTATATGGATGTTATCCGATCTATGGTTTTGATTTTGGGATTTCATTTTACCGTGGAAGATCTGTATCAAACGTTGGAGATTCATAATGATTCCGTGAAACCCTGTAGTAGAAGCAAATTCGACTCCGTAGTATTACAATAAGAAAACCCTTTAACTATACAAACACGTCGGTAATAGTCACGCGAAGCGAATTATTAATGCTGTAACAACACGTTTACCATAGCAGAACTCAAAGATTTTATGGATGTGTATTCAAGCGTGGTCAATTATTTGCGGTGAAACCACCAATGTCACGAGACAATTTAGGATGGTTATAGTTGATATATAAGCAAAATAATGGCCTGGCATCCACAGAAACATGAAATAATGTGACAGAAAATGATTATATGAAATACAAAAACGCTATTAATTGGGTTTATTAGATCGAAATCTATATAGCCTATTCCGAAATAACAAAATACTAGAAAATATTTTTGCATAGATGAAATAATTTAATGATACTGTAACATCAGCTGGAAATAATGGCTTTTGATAATTTATTTGTAAGAATGTGTATTGTTGAAAATGGCAATGCTTGCAACTATTTCTTATAATATGGGTAGCATTTTCTAGATTGGATGGCAGCACACACAAATATCTGGAAAATTCATTTTAGTTTATAAGGCAGAAATTATAAAAGAAATACATTCAAACTTATTTGATGAATTCAAGCAAAAGGAAACAAATACACGTCTGAAATGTTTTGGTAATGATATTTTGCTGGCTTAAAAACAATAGGAATTTCTTAGTACTCATTTTATGAATATAGGCTTCAGATGATTACTAAGAAATATTACAGTGTAAATTCAGTAGCCAAATAAAGGTGATTATAATTATTTTATTCTTGGATATTTCTTCCTAAATAAGTCCATAATACACATTTAAGACAGGCATAATACAAAAAATATGTGATAACTACTGGATACAAAAAATACCATATTCTATAAAGGATAGATCAAGTGATTTCAATTCCGTTAACTGCAATGAGCTTTTATGTATTTCCAACATGGTATCGTGGTTAAATATGATGCATTCAGCTCAAAGAAAGAAGTGTGCAATAAGTGTTAGAGTCTAATAGAATATATATTTAATCTTTGGTCCTAAGGAAATGATAACTTACATATAATACAACACCATAATCCCCAGCCACGAGAGACGAGAGATATAACTGTTGAAAATATTAGTTCGATAATTTTATACAGAATATGTATATACATATACTAGAATCGTTCTACTTCCCGTTCTACTTCCTTTCAATGTTGAAATTTTTTGCATGTCAATAATCTAAGTGCCAGCCAACGATCGAGGTAGACTGACTCTACTACTGTTTTGCACATCCGTGCTAACAATAGCATTAGGCAGATGATTAGAGAAAGGTCAAATCCTCTCTAAAATTGCGCTGACTGCCGACTGATTAACCGTAGTAAACTTAATCCTATTAATACCAAATGAATGTCAATGTTTTACAACTCTGCACTCGTTATTTATTAATATAATTTAAATGTGACATAAACAGGAGCACGTAAAGATAAACGAGAATCGAAGTTGCTCAAATAGCCATTAATTGTAGAGTATGATTACACATAATTGAATGTTTAAAACTAATAGTACTCTCTTAAGACTAATAATACGCTTTGAAATCTTGGAATTTGATTGAAGGAATTCTTATACATCTCAAAATATATCATAATAACGTATGAAGCTAAAGGTGGTATTTATTTTGTGCTGATGATGTAAATAGATGAAATTGAAAGTAAGATAAAAAGTTAATAAAAATAATTGTCATTGGGAATTAATACAACACGAATTAGTTTCTAATAATGTATATAAATTTATGTAAGAGATTTAAAATAAACCATGCAATTGAACTGGATTTCGTGAGGTATGCATGCCTGGTATTTTAGCAGTCATTTTATAAACTATATAAAGTTGATATATAATCTACGACGTATTTACATATTACACTCAGCTCGCCACAGTATTTGTAGTGACAACATATATTTGAATACTTAATATAATAATGATATTGCCTTGGTTAGCATTTATATTAGGTACGAGCAAAAAATACCTTTCTGAATACCTATGGATGCTGAATGTGATAATCTGGCTATGTTGTTACATGTGAATTTAGAAAATCAATTTATATTATCTATATCTGGAATAAGACCTAAATCTCCTGGAATAGACTGGCATCCAATCGAATGCGATATTTATCTCACATCCACTTGATGTCATGTAACTTGTGTTAAAAGGCGCTATTAGGAGAAGAGCCAATTGAAGCTACTGGAAACATGATTGATCTCTTAGCGATTGTGTCTTCTATCATATTAAAGAATGTTGTATAATATATACATACGCACAAATAAACACAAACACATGTCTATCTATCTACCTATCTCTCTGTCTGTCTATATATATATATATATATATATATATATATATATATATATATATTATATATATTTCCACATGCACACATCATTAATCTAATTACTTGCTTCTACTTGATCACATAAGGCATGTAAAAATTTGATAAGGATCCTTCAATTGCAAACTAGTTGTGTTTACAATGATATCATTTGTTTCAATAATTTTGAAATGCATTAAGTAGGTAGCATTTGAAACTCGACGACAGAAAGGATGTGGAGATTAGACAAATAGTTTCTATTTATATATCTAAAAAAATGTCCCCCATTAAACAATAATCAATACTCACTCTATGGTATCTTTTTCTATCAATGAAGTCTTGGGCGTTACAAATGATTTAACAGACTGATACCGATTTAGTTTGCTGTTGTAGATCGTGTACTAATTTGCTTTAAAGTGACATACGTATACTTCACTATATAGATTTGAGCTCAACTACAAAGCGAAGAAATATTTCCCGTATTCTAAAATTCAAATCGAGCAGTTTATCTTATCAATCTCATCAACACATCGTTGTCAAAGAAAACCCACTCATCGCTTTCTGAAAAGTTATTTCCCATTTGGTAACCTTTTTTTCAGGTATATCCGTTATCTATAATACAACTGAAATTTCTTAATTTGAAAATGAGCATTACACTACTTTGAGTCACAAAAAATAGAAAAAGAAAAAAAGAATACTCTTGCCCATTCCAGAATGATAATTATTTATCAGAAGTTAAAGAGTCGTGTATTAGTTCTCATGATATATTTATTTCAAATTCACTTCGTCATTTAAATTTAATTTGTGTCAAAATATTTTCGTCGCTTTGGAACAGCGATCTGTTCACTGACAAAACTTCGTGCTGCATCTCAGTGACGAAAATATTTTGACACAAATTAAATTTAAATGTTGAAGTAAATCTAACGGTTTTTATGTGTTTTTAAATGACTTATAAACATCTTCCACGCTGCAATTGTTTTTATTTCAGCACACGATCTCAGATCAAGTCACTTGCTATGTAAGTTCATCTCTGTAATATATTTATTTTGCCTTGTACCAATTCTGACTTATATCCATTCTCGATATCAAAGCTATTCATAAATGTGACACATTAAATTCACTACTTATGGAAATATCTCAGTGTCACTGCCTGATTCGGAGATCAAAATTTCTTTACCTATGTTGCTATTGATTAAATGATGATACGAGATACCTAAGAGTTTTTTTTAATTACTTCTTGTTATCATTATTTTGCATAACGAAACATATGTGGATTTACCCATTGTAAATAACAAATATTTAATTAACCGAAAAAAAAAAAAATAGCCGGAAACATATTTGTCACCAATCTTTAAATACATAAACTACAAATTTAAATTGGTAAAAGGCTACACGTCGATTGCAGAGAAAATTTGCAGTGAATTAAATAGACTTCAGTACATGATTTGGTACCAAACGTATGCTACTATGTAGTAGCCATGTTTAGATTCTTGATAAATGAGTAAACGTTGTTCCCAATTTATAAAGTATGAAATACGGTAAGACTTTCAACATACTTCTGCTACATACAGAGCAATTGCTTTCTATTCGTTGATTCTCTTCGATTTTACCAGTTCATCAATAAAATATCGAACACATTTATTTATAGCTTGATATGAAATTTGATTTGTATGCGCAATGCAGCGTACATTAATCATGGACTTTTATGATAGATTTCTGAGATACTAGTTTCTAAGTGTAACACATAAACAAGATACAGTATTTAGGTCTATTTTATATCTATAAAAGTGTAAAATACTCTGAATTATATAAAAGCTTGAAATTTTGAAAATTTTAGGTCATTTGCTACAAACAAAGTAGTAACTAAGATTTTTGTTTTTTCTTAACACAACTAAACATATTGGTTATTATTAAATGTAGAAAGAGAGAAATTGAGCGTAAATTCTCCACATATATACATATATATATATATATATCTATATATACACACACACACACATATATATATATATATATAAATATATGCACACACGCATATATGTATATATACATGTGTGCATATATATATATATATATATATATATATATATATATATATACACTCATGTATGCGTGTGTTGGCTTGTATGTATGTCTGAAAAATTTTACAAAACTTTTGGAAGTTCAAGGTAATTCATTCTGATGAGTTTATTACTTTAAAATGTTCGCATATACAAATTGTGATACTAATTGGAATTTTATTTACTGGAGTTCAAAAGTATTTAAATACAATCACACCACGAATAAAAATTTCTAAAAATTGTAATTAAATCATTGTAAAAAAAATGAGAATATTTTGGGATACAAGTATATAAATGATATTCATTTGAGAAAATAAATTCTTGTTTACATTTGAAAGAGGAAGTAGATACCTACGAGAAGTACAGTTTTTCAAATGTGTCTATGTAGGTGCGACGGTGTCCATGAGAGTACTTGTTCTTGTATAAAGTGGTTGTAAGTGGGTATATTTTGGAAAATTACAGTCTTCGCCAAATTCTTAGCGGGGCCGTCTTCGTAGTATTACTGGTCTCAGAGTAAATCAGTGCTCTGGACCCTATATTTTTAAGTATTTACTTTTTAAGCATACCACAGAATACTCAGACCAGGATTGGATCTTTAAACTCATGAAGATCCTCGGAAAGTACATAGTGCGTCCATAAATTTTGACAGCACTGGGTGTCAGCAATATGTAAAAATGATACTAAATTGTTTGTTTTCAAGATACGCATTCCATCTATTTTGTTGTACAACAGTAGAATAGGCATTATAGTCTAAACATGTTAAACAGTTAGAGAATTTTCAGTAAATGTGTATTCAATAAATTTTGAATTTATCTTGGAAAGACTATATAAGATATGCACAGGAAAGAAATTCATTTCGCATGTATTGAAATTCTCTTTCGATGTTGGCCATTTATCTTGTTTGAAAGAAGAAAATATAAAAAAAAAAACATTTATGGAGAATTATGCTCTAGGTATAGAAACCCCACTCACAAATCAAAATTAACAGTACTTAACTTTAATGCAAATATAGCTTAGGGTAACATGGACAGAAAAATAAAAACTATGGAAGAACTAAAAAAAATTCAATACAGTCATGCAGGAAACCTGCCAAGTTGAAACTGCGAAAAAATTGTCTATTAAATATTGATAATCCTTTCAAATGTTCCTAAGGTTCGTAAGTTTGGCCTCAATGTTATCTGATCCAAATCAATCTAATAATAGGTTACCGCCTCCTACAAGAAAATATCTACCAATCATGTATCAGACACATTTATTATTGGTGGTCTGATGAGACACGACGAAACACAATGCCAATTGTTATGATGCCGCTTTCCATTTGACTTAGAGATATGAATGTAAGAGCTGTGGCTAAAGCTATACATAGTTATCTGGGCGAGAAATTATGAACACATTGCTATTCAATGACAAGCAAGAATAAAAGAAAAAAAGAAATCAAGATTCAGCAGAGTTCTATTTTGTACTCACATATGCACATATATTCATATATAAATGATAGATAGATAGATACTGACTGACACACACACTTTATATATATATATATATATATATATATATATATATATATATATATATATATATACATACACTCTATATATTTCAATACCAACACAATACTCATAAATGAATTCTACCGTTGTTAATTAATGTTTTATGTGTTTTAGTTACTTTTCTTTATCTTGGCAGTTACGTTGAATACAGATTTTTGTTCCTTTTCATTAGTGTACCCGTGAAGACTAAATTAAATTCGAAACACCTATATGTATATGAGATACTCATTAAAAATAGAAGCCAAACGTACTACTCTACAGTGGCTTAACTGTTGTTTCTTTTGTGCAAATAGCACCCGTGAGTTATCTCTAAAGGAATTTATTTCTATGAAACAAACTGTGTACGGTTATGTACATTTACTAGATGGTTATTCCTCATGTATTTCTGCAAGTAACACACATATATGTATGTATGTACGTATGTATATATGTATGCATGCATGTATGTATGTGTCTGTGCGTGCGTGTGTGTTTTGAGCGTGTCTGTGCAAGTGTATGTGTGCTTGTGTGTATGTACGTTTGTGCCTGTATAATGGTAGATGAAATATAGAGTATTTGAAATAGTCTTCAAAGGAATCAATATCGATGTTTGGACAACGATTAATGGTATCTGCAGATTGCCATAAATCTTTACTTTGAAAAGTCTATTGTAAAAAAAGTTTCACTTCAGCATTAAATCCTTTCCCAGTTTGAAGTAATAACACAGTGTGTATGAATAAATTAAATGGTGCATAGCAAATGTTAATAAAGAAATGAATATCATCTCAAGGTTGATTATTTTATTTGTAGAATTGATGTTGCATATATGTTGATTGGTCGGGTAATACAGATTCATAAATGCTAATTTCATGGATTGAAACAAGCGTGGTAATCATTTTATCGTTTCTACACAGCTTGCTGCAAACACGGCCGCGTGATTAAATGGACACTGTGTGGTTTAAAAGTTAGCTTCACAGCTGCCTAATTTCGAATTTTGAGTGGCACTTTTGGAGAAGTGTCTTCTACGATATCCCCAATTCACCCAAATCTTAAGAGTGATATTTGCGAGAATCAAACTGTTTGGAAGACCATTTTTAGTTTTAAGTGTCAATCCATCATGATACAATTTAACACATCTAACAGCAGAGCCCAAACATCGGGCCACATTACAGTTCTGAGGTTAATTTCTTAGCTTCCTTTCCGCACCAGTCTGTATAGCATTGAAAAAGGCCATAGGCACCGCCTTATCTCCTCTTTCTTTGATTAAGCCATAAGAAAATGACTAGCAGGTTTTAATGCTTACAATAAAGCCTCACAGTTAGTAAAGTTTAATTAATGTTTAAAAGTAATATCTACATTGTCTCATTCCACATAGCAGTCTCATACTTTATATTTAACCAAATATAAGATATATATCTAGTCGTTCTCTCTAAACAGATTTATTATATTGTCTGAAGAGTATTAGAATATAGATAATTGAATGGTCTCAACTGTACGATAGCTACATATTTTATTAACCCAGGGAAAGTGTCCAAATCAGTATCGGGTATATATGAACTTAATGTGATTACAGAAGTGTAAAATTACTTTAATTTGATTAATAACAAATTATATATACAATTACGTAAGACTTTTACGTTTTCTGCTGTCTAATATTAACAATGAACTAATACTGTTTTCTTTCTTTTCTAAAACTTAAAGACGTTTCGAGTTTTGCTCTTCATTTGTGTAGCACTAAGATAAAAATGAAGTCTCTGCTACGAATTGCCATGAGAATATTTCCATGAACCTTGGATTTACTAGAAATTGTAACAACTGAAACCATCCTCAAATTTCACCCTACCGCCTTAAATAAAGAATAGTACAATTACCTAAATAAAAATATGGGATGTTCACTGCTGGCCGAGAGTTAAGTCGCAATAAAACAACCGATTGGGATTACACAAAAGTGAAATATGTTGTTTTCTTCAAATGTCTGGTATTCAAAGAAGATTATGTGCTCACTTTTCAGTTTGTCACTTAAGTTTAATGTGTCTTGCTCTCATCATTAACAGTCTGTGTATCCTTGTCAATTATTCTTGTTGTTTTTCTCCATATTAGCAGTTTCTCATTTTTCCATCTCACATTTTATAAACTTTTTTGAATTTTTCTTTCTGTTAATGTGTTGACACTATTTTAAATCAAATCGAAACACACACACACACACACACACACACATCACACACACACACACACACATCACACATACATATACACACACAAACAGACGCAAGTATTCACACACACACACACACATCACACACACAAACAGACGCAAGTATTCACACACACACACACACACACACACTTACACGCACAGACACAAAAAATATATATATACTTATATAACGCAGAGAAACTGCGTTAAATATTTTCAGACCCTGGACATCTCTCCCTCTTCTGTGTGTATATGCATCTGTAGGTGTGCGTGCGTGTTTGTGTATCTATGTGTATATGCGTGAGTGTTCGTACATATATATTGAATATATTTCAGTCAGTCACATCTTAGAATCCTCATAAATATACAGGTCCAAAAGCAAATTAATGAAAAATCGGGGAACATATTCCGGAGATAGTTAGCAACAGACATTTATATAGTATCAACAATATTATCATTTCATGAAGGCGGCGAGCTGGCAGAAATGTTAGCACGCCGGGTGAAATGCTTAGCGGTATTTCGTCTGTGTGACACCGGTTGAGGTGCTTAGCGGTGTAGCGACTCCGTGAGATTGAATTGTTACTAGTTATTTGAGTGCGTCTGTACAGTAAGTGCAAGTTTCAATTAACTGTTTTTGTGTGTTCTTGTCATAACTATTGTGTGATAGTCTTCGTTTGAAAACTATCGTGTGTTTCCCCTATGGGGGAAACAGTAATTGCTGGAAAGATGCCGAATAATGTATCTTCGTCTGGCGAAGAGGGGTCAACCGGAGGA
>NC_068984.1:67385960-67386899 GCF_001194135.2 Octopus bimaculoides
TGTTGCAACGGAAACCCGAGTAAAGAGGCCAAGAGATCTGTCCCTCCTCCTGAACGGCTACGAGAAATACGTTTCTCCGAGTCGGGCGGGAGGTTAGGGTCGGGTGTTGGTCCTACTAAAAAGAAACCGGGTAACCGAGAAAAAGTTGGGTTTTTTCTGATCCAGAAGGCAGGCTGGTCGTTCTGGACCTGACATTCAGTTGTGGCAAGATAATCAGGTTAGTTGCTATTTATGCACCCAATATTATGGGCCCGCAAAGTGAATATTTTCGTGACCTGGGCAAGTTCCTGGCCACGTCGCATTGGCTAGTATTGTTAGGAGACTTTAACACGATATGTGAGGCACACACAGATTGTGTTGGCTCGAACACGAACAGAAAATGTAACCCAGGCTTACGGGATCTGCTAAGTCACTTTCAGCTAGCAGACCCATATAGGTTGGAACACCCGAACACCCGAACACCCGAACACTCAAATAGTGACGGGTCTACCAGAACATATCTAGATAGAATTTTAATTAGAGAAACAGATAAGTCTATAGCTAAGTGTCCACAGTTTTTTACAGTCAGCTACAGTGACTACAAGATGGTTACCTGTAAACTAACAATAGACAAGTTACATAGTCAGGGATCTGGCTACTGGAAGCTCAATACGTCCCTTTTGGCGATTGAGGAATACAGAAAGCGGATCAAGATGTTAATTCAGAGGGCATTGACAGGTACCATCATTAATAACAAATGGTGGTACGCCCTAAAAAGAGCCATCAAATATGAGTCTATTACGTTTAGCATAAGTTTAGCTAAGAAGGGACGTAGAATAGGAGATGGTATAGTTAAGGAACTAGAAGAAGCCTGGAGGACTGGCAATGCGGACCAAGTGAAGGTGAAAAGACTGGAGTTAAACCAGCATCTTGAAACCCAACACATGGGAAGTATTGCCA
>NC_068984.1:67389569-67406976 GCF_001194135.2 Octopus bimaculoides
GCCCCCTGTGGGCAATAAAGAAATTGGTATCTCGTCTGCCGTTACGTTCTGAGTTCAAATTCCGCCGAGGTCGACTTTGGCTTTTTGTCCTTTCGGGGTCGATTAAATAAGTACCAGTTACGCAGTGGGGTCGATATAATCGACTTGATCCGTTTGTCCGTCCTTGTTTGTCCCCTCTGTGTGTAGCCTCTTGTGGGCAGTAAAGAAATAAGAAACGTTAGCACGCTGGGCGAAATGCTTAGCGGTATTTCGTCTGTCTTTACGTTCGGAATTCAAATTCAGCGGAGGCCGACTCTGCTTTCATCCTTTCGGGGTCAACGAAATTAATTACTAGCTGCGTACTGGGGTCAATGTAATCGACTGGTTCCCTCCCCGAAAATGTCGGGCCTTGTGAATAGAAAAGAATATTATCATTTTATAAGGTGACGTTAAAAGCGTATGCTTTTGCATGTAAATTTAAACATTGTAAAGATATTTTAGTCTCGTGTTGAAAATAAACACGCGTAATTTGTCAGTCATTAAAATTGCTATTCATTTGTTTTACTGCCTTACGTCTTTATTCATTCAAATAAACATGCTCTTTGTATAGACATAGCGAACAAAGCATTTAATATCTTGTAGAGCGAAACATAACAGCCTTGAATACAGCATGACTTCCGAGTAATTTCTACAGACAAAAAAATAATTAATTTTTTTTGCAGGTTTTCTTTTTATATTGTTGATTTCTCTTTAAGCTTTACAAAACGTCGAATAATATTGTCATGTAACTCGAATAAATATCAAACGTAAAACGATTGAAATTAAATCAGCACGGTAATAATTTTACAAATGAATAATAATTGCTCACTATTTTATCATTTAGTGATGAAGTACAGATCACATTATGTTATTTTCCAATTCATTTGTAACTATATCATGAAAACAGGGGAGGTCTATTATGTATTCCATCTGATCATTTTCTCATGCATTGTCCACCGAATCTTTATTCACTAAAACTTTAAATCAATGTATTCATTTCATGCAAAGCAAAAACAATAATGTAATAAAGTAATCCAGTGCTAATATATTGGCAATTAACCTCTCTGTGAGTTACTGTTCCGCTTATAATCTTTCCGGATTCGACAAATTAAGAAGGATTTAGAAGGTAATATTTCCGATAGTTAGAAATACACATTCTCAGTAATGATTAATATAACAAGTATTTTGACATCAACATGAGAGCTGTTGAAACGTTGCATCAACGCAGATGTCGCCTTTTGATAACCAATGCACGTTTATTTCTTTTTGCAGTAATAATCAAAACAATAATGCAAAGCGAATGTGATCATTCCTTTGCATTAACGAAACTCAGTTCGTTCATTTGCATTCGCCTTCTGGGTAAGAAAGGCCTACATAAGAGACTTTTTATTGTATACCTTATTTCTAAATTTTGAGAGTACACGGAGCACTCTGATCTTCGAAACACCTGAAGTTTGACTAAAAAATTTGGTAAAATAAGTAAATATTAAGAGAAAGGCCCAGCACTTTTACATTCTTTCCCAAAATGTTTTTGTTTCTGGTGTAGCGACTTATAAACCATTATAATTACTTACAATCTGCGTTCTTTTATTTTAGGAAGTAAAATATTTCTTAATCGATAAAATAATTAATATTGAATATAAAGTCACAACTAAACTGCCGACTGAGCACCTTCCCGCCGAGGCGTTAAGTGCGAACAAATAAACTCGCAAGGGTATATATTTTGGAGTATTCTGTTATTTATACTTATATGTCTTCCGTGACTCTTCTTTTATATAGTAGATAGAAATGGTAAATTGTAACTACATATTTGACTTTGGGATTTCAATGTAAATACTACCGCGGTTGACTTTATCTTTCATATTTTGGAATCATTAAAATAAATGCTCGTCGTACAGCTTCACATCAACTTCCATTAAGTTGAACGGTAATAACATACTCCCCCATTATTTTTACTTCAACATACTGTCTACAGGAACGCATTGTACAATATGTTCCTTTGTTTTTCAGTAGAACAGCATATGATGCAAGGAAAAGGAGAGGGATGTTGTTTTTTTTTTTTAACTCTTAAGCAGGTAGAACGACTTCGTAGATGGTAATACTTTGGCTCATATATATTGCAGCAAGAGAGACATTAAGTTGGTAACACCGCGAATACCACAGTATTTCTACGTTTGAAATTATACTCAATCAAAATAAATCATCGTTATTAAGTTGCTGGTCTAAATGTCAAATTAGTTAATTAAAATTATATCTTTTCTGCCAAAAGTATAATCAAATGTATTTCTTAGATTTCCTTTTAAGCTGCTGGAAATTTGCTTCTTGGATGTGAAAGTATTTTTTAAGATATCAATTAATAAATAACATAATCATGTCAACAGCAGTATAGAGATCTGAATAAATATTAGCATGATTTCCTATCTCAACAGCATATTTGAACCAAATTACATTTCCCAGTGGACATATCAAATCCAGAATAAATTACATTTTTAACGAAAAATTTAAAACAGAATTTGTACTGTTAAATTGGGGATTACATACATTCTTTTGAAATGCATATTGATACCTGAATTTCAGTACAACTGTGCCATCACTAAAATCGTAAAGCCAGCGGTCATAATCTCATTTGAATTTTTAATCTCAGTAAAAGTTATTTTCTATAAAAAAAAAAGGACTAAAATTGGTTATATTTTGTCATTAATGAATATATATATATATATATATATATAATTAATTGAAATCATAAGATATGGACAGAGATATAGTTTAGTGTTTAAGGAATACACTTTGCAACGCCATAGTACGGTTTCTTCTAAATAGGTATACAAAGCAGCCGATTCTTTCAATGATCTCGTGATGGCTAGTATCTTGTTAGAGGAATTTTATTGGGGGAGAATGTGCGGACGCCCATCATATACAAGTTTATTAATGTATATGTTTAAAAGGATGCAAAATTCAGTATTGTTTACGATGCGTTCTTTTGTGTTCTATAACTTAGGGGTCGGTAATATAAGTACCAGACAAAAATATAGGGTGAAAAGTTTCGATTAAATCATTGAATCCCTGATCCGATTAAATGGCTGAAATCATGAGTAGAACATTCGTTTCTACAAGTAACACGTTTATTTTGTAGTCGCAAATTCATTTCTGCAATGGATTTTCCTTTAGAATTTTAGAAGCGTAATAGCTGGTTTTTCATTTTAGTTTACTCTGCTAAAAGGATTAGGCCCTGTTTTATTTCCGTGTATGTATCATGCTATAAAGTAGCGTCTCAAGAACGTACGGATATCTAACCCGTGGATAATCTGAGATTGCCGACGTCCCTATAACTCTTTTACTCTTTTATTTCGTTCAGTCATTTGACTGTAGCCATGCTGGTGCACCGCCTTTTAGTCGAGCAAATCGACCCCAGGACTTATTCTTTGTAAGCCTAGTACTTATTCTATCGGGATTTTTTGCCGAACCGCTAAGTTACGGGGACGTAAACACACCAGCTTCGGTTGTCAAGCGATGTTGGTGAGACAAACACAGACACACAAGCACATAGACACATACACACACATATATATATATACATATATACGACAGGCTTCTTTCAGTTTCCGTCTACCAAATACAAATTTAAGTATTTAATACGAAGTGATTTGATTTATAATCTATCAATTTAAACTAAATAACACTAAAATTTGATGAATGATAAAAGCTCCTTCCAAGAGTTCATACATAATTCAAAGCATCGTATCATCCACAAAATACTTAACTATTAATAATCCGCTATAAGTTTCTGTACATTAGTAAAAGATGACGGTAGCATTTATCGGTGTCTGTGACGAAACTCTGTAAATGACGAATGTTTTGTTCTCTAAACTTGAGTTAATAATATAAAATGCACATTTTTTTTCTGCAGTTTGGACTCGAAACCTTGCAGAATTATGGCATGGAAAATAATCATCGCTTTGCGTATGCAACGTCAGAAAAGTCAGGCACTATTGGAGAAAGAAATAAACAGGAATTGTTTGATTTACGTCGTCAACATGTTATGACTTATTCTAAAACACGATAATTATATTCTTTAACATTTTACTCCAGTTTTTATGTTATCAAAGCAAGTAATACAAGAATTTTACATTAAATATACAGATGTTTTATACGAGGAAGAGCTTGTGTTGTTTTCCATTACTTGTGAATTAATAGTTTATCGAAATAAATTGTTACATTAGAAGTGATCTTCGGCCGTTGCAAATATATAGAAAATAATTTAGTGTGCACAGCAGATAAAGTTGTTAATAGTTGAATCTTTTGTCGTAATTCCTTTTTTTGTTTAATTTTGTTAAACTAAAAGAAAATCCATCATTCGATTAAGCAGTCGTTGAATTTGATGTAGAGAAAGAAAATACAAATCTTATCATTTAACATATTTTTTCTAACGACAGCTGTTCAATGAATTCCAACCCTACGCATCAAGTGCCCATAATGCTCTGGTCAATGAGATTAGCTTGGTAAATCCAAAACAGATGGAGCAAACTCAAGTAAAAAGATTGGATGTTTTAGAACGGCACCGCAGTGAGAAGAAGAATGAAACGGTGTAACAAGATCGTTTTTTAGATATGTCCACATCAACGATTTCAGTTTACATTTAGCTTATGAATTCAAGTGAAAAAGAAAAAAAATGGTTCAGAGATTATAAAGACAGATATGTTTACTTTGACAAATCAAACTTGAATCATTAAATTCTGTGTCTATATGTATTTGTAGCTAGATACAGACGTTTGTTATATGATTATTTAACGAATAATTCTTTTTGTTGTTAAAGCATATGCATTTGTATACATGTATCTGTATATACGCACACACATGTATATGTGTGTATGTATATATGTATGTATATATGTATACATGTACATTCATAAACTTATATGAATGCCGTTTATCTATGTATTCATATGCTTCTCGTTATGTGTGTGAATTTGTAAATGAATACGCCCATCTATAAAATACATTTTCTGTACAGCTTATGCAACAATATGCATTTGTATGTTTGAGCAATTCAGATATAATAATTACTCATTGTTATTTTAACTTCTATCATTATATAAAACACACGCAATGTAAAACAGCTTCAGCAGTAAAGTTGACTCGTGATATCGCAATAAAAGCAGTTAAATCTGGAATTCGAAAAGCCTATTCGTTTCCTTTCAGTTTTAATAATTTTTGTAATTTATGACATATCATCCAAAGTCTGTAGACTTTGGTTTCCCACCCCTTTTCTATTCTAATCAGAAACTATCTACTACAGAATATAATAACATCTACAAGTACTCTCGAAACAGATGTCTATCGTGTTTCGCCAGTTAGAGATACTACAAATCTATATTGGAACTTTTCTTAATGTGATGCTGTTACTTAAGATGCACGTAATGCAATACATATGTATCAGATGTAAATAGCTATGATCTTCTGTTATTTTGGTACAAGATTTCTGTTTCCTTTTACTGTATATTCCTTTACATTTACTTCCTATTACCCAATTCTTCAGCCCATTAGCATGTTTTCGAACCCCTCTTATTTTGCGTACAAACCTATCTTAATACACTGATCTTGATCGTCTCAACACATCAAAGGTAGAATTTCCATTTCCCTTGTCAAACTGTTCATCTAACAGTCATTTAACCTATCCATGTCTCATCTAAAACTTGATTATACAATGCTCTTGGCAGCTTTCTTGCCATTTAAGCCAGACCGTTGGTTGGTTAGACATTTTATACTTAATTCATTACATTTAGGCTGTCTGATTAGTACACCGTCAACGTAAGACCACCTTTAAAATAATTACATCAAACTAGAGGTTTTTGCACACCAAAACAAGTACAAGATGACTACCAGAATTAAGTATAGTTTTGGGCAGCATCGAACGGCGCGCAAGCTCTCTCACGTCCCAAATTGTAAAAAAATGTATTCTATTCCTGGCCAACGGGATCTATATTAACTTCCTAGAATCAACGTTATCAACAACCTAACAAACAGTATTTGATCTATATTAAATATATCTAAGTATTGACGTGTATTAAAATTCTTACAAACGAAACCCTAATGTTTGCTTCTTGACTCTACACAGTAAACATTACCAGATTTCTCATCTTTGATGTGGCCAGCGTCACCAGTACATGCTAACAGTTGCCAAATATAAAGGATTCTCCAATCAATGCACAAGGTAACGCGTTGCTTTAATGAAATGTGTTTCTTTACTCTGCAGGAGTCGCATCCAACTCCAACCTCAATCAAATTATTTCCAAAACTTTAAAACTTCCTCCCTCAAATGCAATATATCTTAATCTATAGAACCATACAACTATGTTATAACCCACTGAACAATATTTCTTTTGACTGAAACATATATATACCTATAATCCTTAACAACCACAAACCTCCTCTTTCATCATCAGGAGGGAAGATATATGATGTTCCATCTTCGTCCAGGTTTTTCACATGCATCGCTGTACATTTAAGTCTTCTGCAACATTACTAGTCTAAATTTATCTCTTACGGCTCAGACATTATTTCTTTCACTAAATAACAAAACAACATGTCGCTTTTGGTAGATATATATTTGCAGCAATGAGATAATGGCAATATGTCTGGTGCCTATTAGGCGACAGCCGTGTATGATTCGTTACGCATAAACTTTTATAAAATAACTTGTTTTTTTTCATAAATATTTAACAAAAGATATATGTAATACATTGCTTTATTGTTATTAGCATGAATTTGTTGCAATTTTAAGCATAACTCACATCTTCTGCAGGCTTTGACTTAATTTCTGAACTATGTAGTTTGGTAAAAGTCCGGTAATTTCGTATCTGAATAATATATCAGTGAAACGTAATTGCTATTTAGAACTTGAAAGGCTTTCCGAGTCTTACAAGAAAAAAAAAAAAAAGAGGAGAACTCACTTTTGGCTTCTGATTTTATCTGAGACACATTCAGTATTTATTGGTTAATTAACCTACTTATATCTTAGTGCTATTAATTTGAGCATAGCAATCGAATACTAACCATACCTGTTTTGTATTTCCGTGGATGCCTTATTTTGACGGGCCAATGACACCTTTCAACAATTTAGATCTCTTTAAATTTGTGTAAAGCTAATGCCCATGTCTACCACTACTACACCACTCTTTTTCATCTACTCAGTATTTTTTGCTGTTTGACAAAATTTGTATCATGATTTAACACAAGCACAAGCAAGCGTTGTTGCATGCAACGTTGGTTTGAATAAAAATTGATAAGCCAATCGTAGACAATATTCTTATAAATCGTCTCTCGTGAAAATATCACCCACTAAAAAATAAAAGTATTATCACTTTTGGCTAATCCCAACCATTCTCTTAGTCAAGTGATACCTTGCTTATGTTTTCCTTAATATATAGTTTTCATAAATCCGCTATATGAGGGAAGGGATAAATTGAATCAAATCTTAAGTTACGATGAAATAATTGTCACCTGATTCGTTACACTTTTCCATCAATGTTTCTGCCAGACTAATTATAGGTTTATTAAGTATAATTCATATGATTTACATATGCCCTCTTATATAAGTCAATAAAAAGAACCACGATGTACATGTTCTTTGTGTAAACTCACTTAAACTTTTAAAATATTGCTTACTATGATATATGAGCTCAGATACCGACAAAATCGGAAATATTCAGTCAGAAATTGTGAAATACTGGAAATATATAAGCATATACTTGGGATGTAATTATATACACTAATTAATTTCAGGTACATATATTTAATGAGATGAAGATCTGATTAACTTAGAATTCTGAAATGCTATATCACTCATTATAACAAATAAATTATTTATATTCTATATGTATTAAGTTGGACGTGAGATGAGCGCTATCGTGTGTAAATCTCATACAAAGTCATGTTTTAATGATTTCTTAACTGTTTGAAAAACTGGTCAATCGAGTAAATCATAGTGATGAAAGAATGAGATTGAGCGAGTGCTTCATTGATTTTGGATTATATTCTAATTAGAGTGAGTGTTTAATACTAATTTAAAGTTACAGAATAATATTTCAAGGATATCCAACCACGTGACAAACGCATTCATCGTTAAATTCACTGAATTAGAAGATAACTGATGCATGTATATGTACGTGAACGCATGGATATACCAAACCAAGAATATACAAAAGATTGTTTGAATGTACCAGCGTCTATTAGGTAAACTTCAAATGAAGGTGATTGTTGCCTATTCCCAAATGAAAAACAAAACAGTGATAGTTCTAGGATGTGTTTTATGATGCAGAATAATACACTGAGCTGGCAACAATTACAACGATATATCTGTTGGTCAGGTATTAAAATGCCAACTAAGGGAATATATATTTAAAGTAATGTTTAATTCAAATGTATTTCCACTTCAGTTTCAACGCTAACTGTTCTTGATTTGTTTTCTTTTAATTACTAATTTAAATTAGTCACTCTTACATAAGCAATATTTCTGTTATTGGTGCCTAGTCCCAGCACAGACATCGGTGAGAGGTGACCTATTATAAAAATGTCGGATATCTAGATACATTCCATTTAAGACATCGACCATGAACGTGAACAAAACCTTGTTTTTTTTTAAAATAAAATAGTGTGAATCGAGATACTATCATCTGCTATTTCCAGTAGTTTCATGCTCCACGTAGAAACAATTCTATTGTCATTTTCACGGCACAAGCCTTTATTTTTTGCTAACCAAAAATGAAAGATGGCGACTTTGAGAAAAGACAAACTCCCGTTGACCTTCTGATAAATTATATCCATACATGAGTTAATCATTCTATATCAGTTAATGATTATATAGATTTCTGTAACATTAATTGTATGTATTTCTTTAAGCATCATTAGATCGGCTAACAACTGATGATGACTTCTTTCAGGAACGTTAATTGCTTATCATGAACTTCCATGTGCGAATAAAAGATGTTTTTTCGTTGCCCCACCTTCGCTACTTTTCTTTAAGGCCTCCATTAAATAGACTATTAAATACAGACAAGTTTCCTAACGTCTGATTGGTATTCATAACAGAAAAAGCCGGACGCTGCCAGCTATTCTGTCATGCATTCTATTAATTCCATCAATTCGCCGACCATGTACTATGTACTAGGTTTTTCCCAACATTAAGGCGTAGTTGTGTGGTAAGAGGGTTGCTTCCTAACAAGATGGTTCTGGGCTTTGCCCCACTGCGTGGTTTCTTGGACAATTATCTTCTTCTATCCCGGGGTCAGACTAGGCCCTGCGCATAAATTTGCTAAACGGAACCGAAAGAAGTGCGTCTTGTGTGTGTTTGCTTGTTTGTGTGTGTGTGTATATATATCTAAATATATATATATATATATACATACACACACAGAGATATATATTTATATATATATATATATATACTAATATACATATATGTATGTGTGTGTCTTTCTGCTTGTGCTTGTTTCCCACCATCGCTTCATAACCAGCATTGATTTGTTTACGTCCCTGTAAATTAACAATACTACAAAACAAGGCACTAAGCTTTCAAAACATAAGTACTGGGGTCAACTTCTTCAACTAATTCCTTCAAGGTGTCTGAGCATGGCCGCAGTCCAAAGAGTGAAACAAGTAAAAAATAAAAGATTAACTGACTATTTATCTTCCATCAGTAAATGTATTAATAATGGTTGTCACATGCATTTAATGGAGAGTTATTAAGTTAAAATTACGAGTCATATTTTATTTAGAAAGATGTTTTTCGTTGCCTCACCTTCCGGTACTTTTTTTTTAAAGCCTCCATTAAATAGCCCATATGTATTATTGAGGGCACATACACAACATATGTTTTCTGATTGTTCGCAAGTTCGCTGCGAATAGTGCTGTGGTGACGACTCCCTCATAGTACTGGGTGTTAAAATACCTGAAAGACATTGACAGGAGAGACAACTCATCTGCAATCCCATTCAGTAATGATGGATAACGATATTTTTGAGGTTTATCAATATCATGTACTTGTATCGAACGGGAAATGAACCGAAATGCCAGTCTATGACTATATACAGGTAGTAAATGAACCACTTGCTGGTAAACCACGATGGAGTTGGAGGCGAATTGTCTCGTCTGTCTGTGTTTTAACACCAAGTGTATAAAGGAGCCATTCACAATGCGCTATGCTGCAGCGAATCTCCTAACAACCAAAACACATACATTTAGTGTTTGACAGTCGATAATGTTTACAACCCATGCTTTTAATTCGTAATTGAATTTAATCTTACATGTGCATCTTTGTGGTGACATACAAGTAAAAGGTTCTTACACAATTTGTATGTGAATATCAGGAGTTGAATTGCTGTCCAAACACACACACACACACACACACACATATAAATATACATACATACACACACACACATATATATATATATATATGTATATATATTTGCACAATGGATGTGTATATGTGTGTGTTTGTGTCTGTGTGCTTGAATATACACGTATCAAAAGCATATAATATATATAACTACATAACATGCATTTGTACAATGACCAATATAAAAATAATCATACAAATAATCCATGAGATGACAAAAATTAAGATACACATTTATGAGTGCAGCTTTAATCTGCAAATATTCTTCGGATAATATCTGCCATTTACTCTCTGCACTAAAACCTCCCCCATTTGGCGGGTAGTAAACGATTGCGTGTCACTATCTTCCTCTGGGTCCAGCTCTAATCTTCCTAGTATTAACATGACGCAGCAAGATCTCCTCCATGCTACGCTCTTCAAAATCCGAATAGCTGTCTTCCTCTCAAGTCCTACCACTCACAGACCTGTTAGTAATGATCACACAAACTGTGTCCGGAAAAGCCTAGAGCTAACCGTAAATATATGTTTTATGTCATATAGTATGATATACATACTGTATCATACACATACACAGTTTTATATATATATATATATATATATATATATATATATAAATGGAACAAGAACGTAACAGGCGACAACAAAACAATCGGACAGTTAGACGATACAAAAAGGGACAGGAAAAAACAAGGACGGGTCATTCAGAGCTTTCAATCTTCAGTCGAGTACCAGATCGTCTTTGTGGTTTCGGCAAGTTACTCTCAAGACTGCTATAATCTGGCAGGCCCCAAGAAAATCTAACCTAAGAGCACCAGATTCTTTGGAAGAAAGCAAGCGAAAAACAAAAAAACGGCGAAATAGTACACAATTTCAAATACAAACAACAGGACATTAATAACAGGTGTCTTTCGACTAAGAACGAATTAAATTAAGCTAGCGTGTGTGGAAGTGAAGCCTTGCAGTAGGAACATAGAAGATGAAAGTCATGGGAAGGAATATAAGACATGCTACACGGATGGAAGTCGAACCAAGAAAGAAAGGTCACGCTTGGCCGAACACCGGCTACGTAGAAGGAGAGGAGAGAAGTAGTGGGTAGAGGGATTGAAGATTTAGTGAGGGACGAGAAAGAGAGAAAAACAGGAAAGGGACAGAATGAAGTAAAGGAAGAGGGAAAGTGATGAGAATATATATATATATATGTATAAATATATACGCACACAAGTAAGCACATATATAATATACACACATGTATACTATGAAAATAAATATACTTATAGCATATACATATATTTATGTACATTAATATATATACACACACACACACACACACATATATATATATATATACACATACATACATACGCACATATACACACACACACACAGATATATATAGTTTTATAGCTTGTGTATATATTATGCTAGCTTACAAATTTCACTGCTATAAACAGATAGAGAGATACTTGTTTGTGTTGGCTGATGGTTTGAGAGATAGATACTTCCTTCGCAATTTCATAGAATTATTGTAAAAATAGGTGCTTTTCACATTATTATATTCTTAAATGTTTGATACACCACATTCTCTCATGTGTAGGGTTGATTTTATCGGCTTCCATAATATTAAATGGAGTATTAAGCAAAATAAGAAGACGCTCATGATTTCTAGTTTCATTTCCGTATGGTGTTAAAGATAATATTCTATATAAAGGAAAAACAAGATTGGGTTGAAAGAAGTGCTTTGAATTCTGATACAAATATTAATTTGAGAAACACCTTCTGTTTCTAAATCTCCATCTATATTTCTTTATCTATTATTGATGCGCATTTATGGCATTAATACGATGTTTAATAGAAATCCTGTTTCATTCGTAATATCTTTCAAAAATTGTACTGGCATTGCTATCAAAATGATTTCCGTTAAAATATCTTTTTATACTTGTCTTTCCGTTTTCTCAGGTTTTTCTGTGTATATACATGACATTTGTTAGAAATCTTAGTTCATAAAAAAATATCGTTACTACTTTAAAAATACAAGCTGTATATTCTCATACTTATTCGTGTTTAAGATAAGATATTATTACAATAGTTTAAGTTTTATTATTTTTATGTCCTGCATAATTCGCTTTACAGCCATAATTCTATCAGATTTGATCAGCAAACGAATACTCACAAGAGAATTCACACAGAAGATAATTTTATAGTTTATAGTAGAAACAAACTAAAAGTAGAGTTATTTAAAGTGTTTCACTGTTATTCAACACTAATTTATTTTTAATTTCAAAATATATTTAACTTTCCATATAGATTCATCGTGTTTTTACTGACGACATGAAGTGTAGGCATCAATGTTTATGTATTCTTGCTCACGTGTTTAGTAAAATTTATTTTTACACATGTACTAAGCATAAACATTTGGTAATAAATTCATTATAATACATTTTTTTCATAGTAACTATGCATAAAAATTTCATATTATATTTATCTTACGTCTGATTTAATAATGCCATACTTAATAATTTCTATTTACCTACATATTTTAAAGTCAATTTTCAAAGCCCACTTACTAGCAAAATAGCATTAAGTGGACGTAAAATGGAACAATATCATTATTACATGTAGAAAGCGTAAGTTTCAAGCAATACAGTATACGAAACTATTCCTTCAATGAAGTAATTTTGTGGTTATCATTAGTAAAGGCTATTGAGCGGGGTCTTTAATTAGTGGCTTGACCGACTGGAAATTGCAGATATATTTCCAAACGATCACATACTCGACTCTTATAAAAGGCAGAGCACACTGGATAACGCAAAACATAAACATATTATACCAGAATAAGAATGGAGATCAAGCCTGCAAAAGTTCGCCCGTTCGATCAAAGATGGAGGAGTGTCATAAAATGTTTAGGTTGATAACAATTTGCTTCTTGTTTCTTTTTTGGTTCGTTATTATTAAATTATTTTTTTCTAATTCTGCTTAAATTGATTTTGGATTACATTGGTATAGAGTTGACTGAACGAAGGCCAGTTCTGTACTCATATAAATTAACTAAAATTACGACATATCTACAATAGTTAATATTAAGCTTAAACCAATATATATTCCGTATGGGAGTACGTGATAAACGAAGATGCCAAAAGCAGCATGCCAAACTGGATGTTATGTTTTAAATAGTTTCAAAAATTACTGTTTCAAGTTGCTCATTTGAAAACCTTCAAATGAGCGTTCTAAATAAAGAACCTTGATGTGAACGCTGAACCTGTTTGAAATATCAAGTAAAACTACCTTAAACAACACCGCATCAATTTAGGGAAGAATGCACACATTGAATAATTGATTAGTTCACTCACACACACACACACACACACACACACACACACCCACTACCTGCGTCGTATTTGTTTTAGTCACCGTCATCAAATTTTGCTCATTATTCCCAGCAACTTCTTGCTGTTGGCACCACCAAAAGTGAACGACATTATGGCTAAAGGCGTGAAATTTGTAAAGATTTTTAGGGATGATAACTGAAGAGGGAAAAGTATGTCCATGTCTTGTGTGTGAATTTTCCGTTTGTTTCTTTTTCGTCATTTTGTTTAAGTTTTGAAAATCTCTCTCTCTTTCTCACTCTCCCTCTCACACACATATCTATCTATCTCTCTATCTACCTACCTACCTGTCTATCTATCTGTCTATCTACCTACCTACCTACCTACCTACCTATCTATCTATCGATCTGTTTTCTAGCCTTCTAAGTAGGTATGGCCATGGATTAAATATTATTCACTATATACCTGGATAAATAAGATTAATCTGGATCACAACAACCATAACAAGTGCTTTTTAGGCAGTAATCGTCTCAACCTGAGAATGATAATCAAGGTTTTGTTGTGATACTTTCTATAGTATTATACCATGGGATATGATTCCCCAAACCCCACGAGACAAAATAAGTAACAGTAATTATATACAGGAACGTTTTGCCGTATATACATTTTGATACAAGTAAAGAGCGAAGCGCTACCTCGTCCCACTATAATCTATAATTAGCGCTCAGTTTATCTTCCAATCCAAACCACACTGTCTTGAAGAAGGAAGGGGGACATTGAAGAGTATAATCCTACATATATCAGACCTGAACATAAATGTGATAATTTTGACAATATGTCTACTCAATAAGGGATAAACTGGGAGCACAATAACAACAGCAATTAAATTAATATTTTCTCACTAATTTCATTATTTTCTTTTTGTGTTTATTTTCGATTTGTTATGTGAAAATTATCTAGAGAATATATTTCAGAAAGTCTTGACATATTCTAGAAAATAGTTGATTTGAATATAAAATTAAAATAAGACGATAAATTAATTTTATTGTATGAGATCAGGTGCGTCTGAGTAAATATTAATTGTATAAAATTAAAAAATATTCAACAATAATTGTGAATTACAGCTCCTTAATAAGAAAGGATGTTTCAACAAATTAATTATTTTCTTCGTGTTGGGTTTAATACTTCACCCTTTAACTTAATTATCCAAATTCATGTCACTGGTAGATTTAACTTATTTTATTCTTTAGTTATGCAAATTTTACTCGACAAAAATATTCGTTATTCGTTTGAAAATGATAACTTTATTTCAACGATGTGCAGGTTTTGTTGAGCTATGCAGTGTTGGTATAACAGACATATTTTGGTTTAATAGACAACAACCTGTCCATCGCTAGTAGAAAAAGCTGTCCATCGCTAGAAGACAAAGAAGACATGATCGTTTGCTCTATGTAGATAAATTAACTTGAGGAATTCTTAATTACTTGAAAGTTATTTCTATTTTTTTCTGGGTGAATTTTTAACAATTGCCGCCAGGGATTTATCTTCTTCATCCAAATGATTATGAATATTTTGGCAAACATATTCAATACACTATTTCTTTTCTGAATTTTTAACTTCGATTTCTGATATCTGGAAAATCTGGTAAATTTTAACAAAACTGCAAACAAAATGAGTGGTTGTTATGAAGATATTACTTAGTTTTCTGAAATTAACACCACTGCATTCTATTTTGAAGTAAGTCTAAAATATAAATGGACGCCTTTTTTTAAATATGTAATTATGTAATGGATAACAATTGGCTCGGGAATATCGAAAGCCGTAGATGAAACATTCGTTTGTGAATGTTTGTGCATGATGATTTAAAACAAGATTGAATGATCCATATCAAACAGCCAACCCCATCGGATTGATAAGAGTAAACGAGGGAGACTTTTATGTGGTAATTCATATTCTCAAAATAGCAGGCACCTCTTCTTCCTTCACCAGACCATGAAGTATTAAAATTCGAAAGATATATTGGATAATTTATTTCTATATTCCTCTTGAGAACACACTGATCCCTTCAAGAATGCTATTCTTTATAGATCTTTTCTAACAAGTCTAACTTTGGTCTAATCAAGATCATCCAAGCCTATATGATAAAGTTAACATTAAGATAGTTGCTTAACTTGCGAGAAATAGCAAGTAAACCTTTTTAAAGTTACACATTCTAAATTTTTAAATAGAAAAGTAACAATAACGTCAGCAAGTAGGGCTGATTTGTGGGTAAACACTAGAACTGAGCCATAATGACTCAATCAGCAGTTGAGAACATTGATCTTATGTTAATCTTAAAAATCAACAACGTGACACAACTTCTTTCATATCAAATATACAACGCTATCTGTCTTCAAGGCGTCTTCATATAAATGTTGTGTAATACCAGAGCATTTTCTCGAGGGAAAACTTCACGAAGAAATGGAAAAATGAAATTTCAAGCTCTGACACTCAGATGGATTACGTTATTGATCGTAACGAACGGTATCTCAATCTTCTCTGAAATGGAATTATTAACATTCTTCGGAGTTGAAATTCGCTACGCCAAGTGCAGTCATTTGTTGAGCGAAGGAGCTACATTTTTTGGCCATGGTGAAGAACAGATGGAATAATATAACTTTACCATCGCGAAAACAGTAACAGGATACTCTCCGAGATCCCTACAAGGTGTTTTGATTGTGATAGTTACAACACAGCAAAAGATAAATCAAATCAATATATAAGAGTTTAATCACCTTAAAAAAAATATCTTACCATTGTTCATAACATTTAAATTGACAGGCCATGTAAAATCAAATGTACGTTTTGAAGGCCGATGAAATATGACACAACTCCAGATATGCGAAAATTAATCTAATATGAAATAAGGAGTTAGATACAAAAGTAAATTTGATAATTCCTTCGAGCTCCAAACTTTATGTCAATAATTAAATCAAGCTGTGAACTTATACGGCGTCCATATAGAACATTGCTACACTTCCTTAAAATCATATGTTAAAACTAATAGCTAATTATGCTGTTATGATAAAAAAAATCATTAAAATGCGATTTTCTCATTAACGAATTAATCAATAAATTCTAATCTGTCAATATCATTTCACAAATGCACACACATACTTAGACGCACATGCGCGTAGCTACATCCATATATATGATTCTAGTGAATATACATCTACAAATATGTAATGTAAATATATGTAAATACATGAAATATATATATGCACATATGCATACACGCACACACACACACACACACACACACACACACACACAGACACACATATATAAGCTTGTGTGTATGTATTTATGTATGAATGTACTCATATGTGTTCATGTTCAATGATATATGTAGACATTTAAAAATTGGTAGAACATTCATTTCGACCTGTAGATTATCAATTGCTAACGATCACTGGGCCAAGTTTTCAATGAA
Organism: Octopus bimaculoides; assembly: GCF_001194135.2. NCBI lineage: Eukaryota > Metazoa > Mollusca > Cephalopoda > Octopoda > Octopodidae > Octopus > Octopus bimaculoides. The sequence goes on from NC_068984.1 coordinate 67,406,779, forward strand.
ATCATGAAATATAAAGCTACACTTGTAACGTATATTGACAACAACATTTGATAGTATTCACTTCAATAGAACCGAATATCTATAGCGATAACACATTATAGCAACACACACACACACACACACATATATATATATATGATATCTATTTCAAATATACAAAAACGATTATAATTTAATACATTTTGTTTCGCTTGCTCT